>NC_079553.1:1002500-1250000 GCF_015846415.1 Triplophysa dalaica
GGGCTAGTTCACCCAAAAAAGAAAATTCTGTCATCATTTATATTTATATATTTAAATATATTTATATATTTAAATGCTCTCGCATTGTAAGTCGATTTGTATGAACGAATAAATGTGAAAATGAACAAAAATGAGCAAGTTAAGCAACAGGTAGTGTTTATAACACTCTCCTTCCCCTGATTCACAGTAGTAAGATTATAATAATGAGCTTCAGGGTTGGTTATGCTTGGAAATGTCAGGTTGGTGTGATTTGACTTCATGTAAAGAAGTTACCTGCAGAGACGTCCATACACAATACAGATTGCATTTGTAACGGAGGCAAGCTAGTGAAGTGCTGTGCAGTAAGTAAACCTCACTCCCCGGCCTTGAGGACGCTCTAGCGACAAACACTAGAGACAGCGGTCTTTAGCCTCCTCGCTAGAGCGCTCGACTCCCATGCCGGACCGACCTGGTTCAAGGCCTGCTTAGAGCGGTGCGTAGTGTTCCGGTTACCCATTTTTAAACAAAATTGTGGTTAAATTGCTGCTTCATGTTTCCCTACGTCACAAGTTCTGCACCAATCTTGATATGACATTCCATGACCCCATTCCGAGCCAGTGGGAATCTGGATTAAATTGGGAACACCTCTCTCTGTTCTCCGTTCACCAGCTGTGGACTAAGGTCAAAGGTCTGACTTGAGGTCAACTCTGTTCACAGCGCAGTGGACACTGACCAGAACAGTCACTTAAAGGAAGCAGAGCCACTACGAGCCCATCAAAGAGCCGAGTCACCCATACTCACAGCACTAGTTTCACATTCCCTGTCCATTTGTTTGGTCCTTCCCTTTTCTCTGGCGTTGTGAATCCGAGGAAGCCATAAAGAGGAAAACGCAAAGCTCTCAGCCATAACAGCAAAACATCCAGAGTGAAACTTTAGACCGCCATTAAGCTAATGGGCCACTCAGGCTGTGGTAAGCGTCTCCTCAGGTTTCAGATTCGGGAGGCCCCGGGACCTCATATTGATATAAACATCGCACAATAAGCAACATTTATGAAGCATTAAATAGACTTTGATGGACCTTCAGGTAGAGAAAATTCAACCCAGGTGTTTGGTGTTATTTCAGTCGAAACAACCTAGCATGGGGCATCATATGGAACAGTAAGTGACTGGAAGCACAAATTTGGCATCGAGTTCTCCTTAAAGTGATATATGTTGTGGAGAAAAACCCCTGAAGGATTGGACGAGGGCTTAGGAGAAGACTCCACAAGGACGTAAGTAACATCATGTCCAGAAATATTAGAATTGATTTAATTATTGTACTTTGTTTGACACTTACACTGCCTTCGACCTGAAACCTCCCAGCGGACCAACAGCAGAAGATATGATGTTTCCTACGCCGCTTTCAATGAGGTATTGAGATGTTTTGCGAGTCCACTTGAAAAAATATGAGAAATGAAACTGAACATTGACAAAACAAATTTGAATAATGACCCTGTTAAAAGCATATTTGTTCTTTGAACACACTTCGGAGAAGAAGACTAAGATTCTTAAAACTGGCCCCGTGTTGTACTGACAGACGTGACGGGAGTAGTTAGCTCCAGTCACACGCACGTTTCCAAGTGGCTTAGAGAGGTATCCCAGGTGCTGCTTACATAACACAAACCCTTTTGGATTGGATTGGACAGCTAATCGGATGGGTTTGTTATCACAGGGCTAATGATAATGTCAATTAAAGGGGAAGGAGATTTTTATGGGTTCTTCTGTAGAGGAGCGAAGTTGGACTTTTTAAAAGTGCCCCAATAAAAGATCTTCTCAACCCGTCACAGTCAAAGACATTTGGATGTCTCAACCACACACATGCACAGATCCACAGGGAAGAGAGTGGGATTAGTGGATCTTCTCACAGGCTCCAGACATCTTTTCCTGGTCTGTTTGTTTTTACCACTGAAGGAACGATATCATCCTCAATTAGAGGGGAAGTGCTTTTTTATGGGCACATAGAAACCCTCACACACTCAAGTATATTTGTATCTCATAAATATCTCAGGAACCCTTACACAAATCGATTGATCTGTCGTTCTGGATGTTTTATTTATTGTTTTAACAAAGTCAGCCCAGGTAAAAAGTGCACTTTATTTAAGTACACTTCCAAAATGTACAGTACTTGAAGTGCTTGAATATTTTGCTTCATATACTACAAATATATTTTTTGTGCTTCATGGTGTCTTAAAAAAGCACAGTTGAGTATGCTTACATCTAAAGTTTATCTTAAGAAGTGCTTAAAACTATTTTTATGTTAAAGTAATAGTTCACCCAAAAAAAATACAATTCTGTCATTATGTATTTACCCTCTTGTCGTTTAAAATCTGGATGACTTTCTGTCCTCTGCAGAACACAAGAGAAGATATTTTGAAGAATGTTGGTAACTGAACCACGGCGGTCTCCATTCACTTCTATTGTACAGACACAAAACCAATGCAGGTAGATGGGTGCCGCCGATGACCAACATCCTTCAGAATATCTTCTTTTGTGTTCTGCAGAAGAGAAAGTGATGTGCTTGACCTTAAGAGGGTGAGTACCGGATGACCGAATTTCATTATTGGGTCGCTTTAAGCACAAAATTAGTGTGTGAAAATAGAGCACTTTAAGTATATTATTGTGCAGTTTTTTCACATGGGAGAAAATGGTTTTGAGACAACAGACACACATCAAAAAAGTCAATTACAAGGCTTTTGACACATAGGCTATGCAGAAGTTGATTAAGACGGGATGTTTTCCCAACCTGAGAAAGTAATTTCAGAATTCATGCCAACAAAATATTGATTTTGATAGAAATGGCACACAAAAAAAGATTGCAAACCGAACGTGTGACATGATTTCCAAAAAGGGTCATTTATGTTGGAAAACCTGTGTAGCATTCGGATAACATCTGAGAATAAAATCATCCTAAACACAATATGCCAGTGACCAAAAATGCATTTGTACACATTTAGCAGCACAATTTCTCTCAATAAAGTATACCGAGCCTATTCCTAAGCCTAAACTCTTATTCAGTGGTTCTAAAGTAGACAAGAATGTTGTTCGGGGTCCAATAAAGATGTTGATGCAAGAACACGAGCAAATCATGTTAAGCCACATTTCCAATCCGAAACCGCACAAACAAACATTTTAAATATCCAATAAACACTGTTATTTGTTTTACATGCTATTAAGGCCTATGATGACTTCGACAGGCTTTACGTGACCACCGTGAGCCGACGCGACATACGGCAGACACATTGCAAGAGAATAGCTTTAAGCCACGAAGCGAAAAGCTGTGATTTCCCATAGGCCTGCTGTGCTTCATCTCCTCAGTGAGCAGACCCCTGAGAGGAGCCACTAAGCCGTCCATCTAGACCACAGACATGCGGGAAACAACTTCAGTTCCTTATTTGAGTGTTCATGCGACACGCCCCCCTCTTTTCTTCTCAACAATAGATGGACCGACGGGAGTTATAGAGCGGGAGGTCTCCATCTTCAAGACTGGGCCGCACATACCGAGCCCTCCTCCGTAGGTGTAGATGAAGCGGGGGAGACTGAGCCGCCTGTGTCCCCCTGTCCCACAGCGGGAGCTGGGGAGTAATAATAGGTAGGGCGGCTGGGTTGAGATTCCAGGGCCGCCTCTGTGGAGAGCTTCTTTCTACCGGCCCGGCAGGCAGCGAGGACCTAGTCCACAGGTCGGGATTCCTGCATCGGCTTGCTTTATTCCTCTGACGACCAAGCTAATCACACTTCCCACAATGCAGTCTACATTTTTTTTTCTGTCCCCTGAGAAAAATGTTAGTGCTTGGTGGTTGCTCTGTGCTCGCTCAGGAGACTTGATGGAGGGCCGTCTCAGATGTTTCTCCAAAAAATGATTGAGGCAATTGTTAAAGTGCATTGAGAGTGCGGAGCTATGAAATGAAATGTTAGCTATTAAAAAGGATCGTATAGATAAGACAATCGGTCGATTCAATGTGAAAAGTTTGAGTTCATACTAACACTTTTGATTGCAGACTTGGCTCAGATTGTGACATTGCCGAGATGTCTTCTGGAACTCTAGTTGACTCATATTTTCCTATATCATATATTTTGCTCTACTAAATGAGCTACAGAAACTCTGCAGTCCTTGTCGTTCTTAGTCAGTGTTGGGTGTAACTAGTTACTAAGAATTTAGTTAATGTTATTTAATTACTTTCCCTTGAAAAAGTAAAGTAAGGGATTACTCATATTCTTTCTGTAATTTAATTACAGTAACTTTTGATGTAATTAAACTAAATACTTTGTGTAATATAGTGGAGCAATAGTGGAATTGACATCAAAATTCAAAGTCCAACTTTAAAATTCATGTTTTCAATTATACTTCTCACATTTGCAATAATTTTGTCATTAAATAAGAGTTCTTTATGTAGTTTAATATTGTTTATTTGAATGAATTAAAAGAGCCGTTTCATGTCTATCCTTAAATCATATAAATAATCAACGTTGATGTAGGATATAGAAAGTAATTAGTAATAATTAAATACTTTCTGGAGAGAGTCATTTTTACAGTAATCTGATTACACTATTGAATATGTCATAAGTAACTAGTAATTAGTTACTGCTTCAGAGTAACTTACCCAACAATGTTCTTAGTTATGTGCATTTTCCTGCTCTTATAGGTATTTTGCAGAAGAACATTTGAGAATGTTGATACTTAAGGTAAAAGAGAACTCCATCAAGTCTCCTTGCTCTGTAAGCAATAAACGTCCTCAGTTTTAGTCCTTTAGCAGACGCTTTTATCCAAAGCGACTTACAAGTTGTATAAACAAGGGAAGCAATTGGGTCAACATTAGGAGAACAAAAAGCATAGGTGCAATAAAACATGTCTCACAAAACCTACTACAGTTTTCATTTTCTCTGTCCACCAAAACCACTGACTAGTGAAGCCTCCATCGTTTCTGAGACGCATTCCAGACTCCCACTAGCCATGGTCCCGCGCCTCAGTTTTCTCTCCATATCACAGCGTAAGCCTTGGGAGGCAACCTGCCACCGACAGATCTGCCAACTATAAGCTCATTACTGCTAATGTTGCTCTAACATGCCTCTCACAGGGGGTGGGCTGAGTGAGGTCATGGTTCAGCAAAGCAGGGCACCAACTAAAGTTAATTACACTCTCACAGCGGTTCCCAAACATTTAACCCACTCAGGGTTATGCCGGGACGTCCCACAGAGCTTCTGATGGCGAGGCCTCATTTAACATGCTTCTTTCATAGATAATAAAACACGTATTGATAAGAAAGCTTTGCATATGAGAGCGCACAACCTCATGTCCTGCTCACTGATAAGAGACATGCACACATCATATGATGGTAGAGTATGAAGGATGATTCATACATTCATATCTTTAATTTTATAAATGTTGTTGCAAACAATGTTTACAATGACATTGATGTGTTTCTCTTTAGTCACGCATGCTGATCGGTCAATAATTGTGTTCACAAAGATAACTCTACAATATAACAATCTCAAAACTCTCCTGGCTAACGTTCTCTAAAGGTTTTCTTAAAGTTATTCTTGCAGTAATGTTAAAAAAAACATTTCATCAACATTATATATGATTTCTAAATGTTATAAAACATAATAAACCATTTATTAACGTTAGATCATTTCAACAAAATTGTTCATGTTAAACAAAATACATCAGCAAGTGCTGAAATTAACATGTGTCCTAAAAGCTGTAGAAGTATTTCTCATTGCGTTGCAATGTTAACAAATACAACTTTAATGTAAAATGTTAAATGTTACGTCCTCTGTTGGTTAGGAGGTATGATAGAGACCTTCATCATAAAACTTAACACGATCTCTTAATCTTGTCTCTGGAAAGAACAGTGGCTGGATGAAATGAGGACAGACAACCAAGATATTTGAAAACTGTTGGTTCGCTTTTTTTACAAAGGGGAAAAAATAAATACAAAAGGGAAACACAATAAATACTTATAACAACTATATAAGTATCAAGACTCATCAAAATAAGTTGATAAAAAAACAGTTTACTATTATAAGTTACAGCAACTTAACCAAAGTAAGTTGAAATGACTTGTACAGCCAATTTGTATTTACAAGGCAACCAATGTTTACCCTGTTGGTTCCAGAACACTTTCAATACAGCACACAAATCAAACTTTAATAGTGTTTTTATGTTTGAATGTATGGAATCTCTATAAAAATAATGATTGTTTTCATCTTTGGGTGAATAACTCTTTTAAAGGGACCCCAAAATGAAAATTCTGTCATCATTTACTCACCTTCGAGTTGTTCCAAATCTGTATACATTTCTTTGTTCTGATGAACACAGAGAGATATTTGGAAGAATGCTTATAACCAAACAGTTCTTGGCGACAATTGACTACCACTGTAGGGAAAATTACTTTATATATTTTTTTGATATTTTGAAGAATGTATGACAGCAAACAGTTCTGGGACACTTTTGACTACCATTGTAATTTTCCTACTATGGTAGTTAATGGGTTCCAAAAACTATTTGGTTAAAAACCATCCGTCCCAATTTCTCTCTCTGTATTCATCCAAAGAAAGACGTTTATACAGTGAGTAATTCATGACAGAATTTTCATTTTTATGTGAACTATCCCTTTAATGGCACAGTGGGACAAATCCGTGCATTCAACATACACAGTCAGACCTAGGGGGACCAAGGGTGTTTAAGTGGCTCTATTAGCAGTTGAGTTTTTTTGGATAGTCGAAATTAGATTTCCTACTTATTGCTTTTGCAACGTTGCTTTTAGAAACACGTGTCACAACTGGCTTAAATTTGAAGCACATGGGACGTACAAATCCAAGGTAAAACAACAGCTGCAATTTCACAGCTTGAGAATGCGGTCATCATTTTGAATATTACGGAACCATATCTATAAGATCCATATATATCATATTTAAAAAGGATTCAAAGACTATTTACATTAATCATGTTGGCAAAGTCTGGGAAAAACCAAAAGCTTTCAACTGATTTCGACAGGGTTTATCTTTAATTTTAGTTTATCTGTTAAAAACTCGCCTCCTGCTAGCAGGACCGGCACCACCAGATGCAAAACGATGCATTCACACACCACAGCAAGAGTCTGGTCTTTAATGATCTGGAACCTGCAATGCGAGGACAGATTTCCAGAGAGGCTGTTGTCACTCGTGGCGATGTGTGGACTACACTCCTTACCTTGTTGAAGGTGACTCGATTCGTGGATAGAGATTTCACAATCGAGAAAAATAAATCGATTACATTTTCTGTCTAATCTTAATTTAAATGTTTTCATCGGACGCACGCATCTGGCCCGGAGTTCACTTCCAGTCTGTGTTTGGTTATCACTCAGGCTAGTGGCTAGCAATATAGCAATATAACAAATTATTTTGTTTTTCATTTATGTTCATATTAATTAATATTCATATTTTATTGTATATAAATAAAATTAAAACTAATCAACAGTTATTGATTCTTTGCGATGGTCTTCCGGAAGTTAAGTTTGGGTGACATAACATTTGTTTATATTGTTGGCGCTAAAACTTCCATTGGTAGAGCAATGTATTATCACTGCATGTCATGTGTTTAAATCGCAGGCAACACACATTGTGATAAAATGTATACTTCCGATTTTTAACAAGATGGTTATCGTGGCCAAAAGAAACCCTGATAGCAAAATTATTGTATTTATTATTTTATTAATAATGATATTAGTCAAATTCCTCAAGTTTGTTTATTTTGCGCCTTTTTCTTTGGCCAATGAATCAAACACAATGTACAAGAGCAGGGAGGCAAAGAGTTTGTACCCAATGTGGTTTGAAAGGGTTTTAAACTATTCAACATATTGTATTTATGTAGAATTCATTTTTATAACTATGCTTTTTTAAATCAGGGTCGATACCAATATATTGAGACAGCATTAATGTATACCTCTAATGCACTGTAAGTCACATTGGATAATAGCATAAAAGAGAGATGCGTTCCGTGAAAAATAACCCGAATATTTCATTTTCCTTGGATGAATCCCGCTCATGTTTCTCGATCTACTGCCAGCAAACTACACTAAACGTAACTAAAATATGTGTTTTTTTTTCTTTCGCAATTCAACAGCTCTGCCCATCTTTAAATATTTATTTAATCCATGAGCCAAACCGAAACCACTGATGACTGTTTACACGCTCATTTCTGGGAGTGAGGTGAAAGAAAAGATGTTTTCGTAAAGGGTGAAGTGCTTTTCAACACATTCCTTATACCCGAGCGCAGCGGTTTCTAAGTCACTGCAATGCGACCTCATTACCTTCTAAAAAGGACAATTATACAGGATATCATCTAAGTGGAGTAATAAATGTAGCATATAGACATGGAGAAGAAAGGGAGCACCTCTGGCACATGCTTTGAAAAGGAGCCATGGAGCATTCAGCCTCTCTCTGACCAAGCAAGGCCTCGCTGACAGTTGGAGATGGCATCCGCTGATAACGGCTGTTCATCATCACATTGAGAAGAGAAGCCAGAGAAGACAGACCCACACCAACATCAAACTAGCCCTCGACCAACCGGTCATGGTCTCGCAGCGGACGAAATGGGTGCATGAACCGCTGTAGACAAAAGCCGTAAATGTTGACAGGAATAGTAAAGAGAAGCAGAGGAGGTGTAAACAATCTCCAGAACTGATTTATCCCAAAATGGGCTCTTTTAGTGTCGGAAAGATAAAAGAGGTGGTATTACATATTTCACCGTTTGACAGAAAAGGACTCAAGTGTTCGAAAGATAGCATAAAAGAGATTTCTCACAATCCGGCTGATAAATATACCGAAGGGTGATAGGCTTCCCTACCCTATCTGGATTAAGCAAAATTGGCTAAATCCTCTGCAGAACATTAACAGAAAAAGCCGAGTGACATCATGGCCGACAGACCTGCTGTGCGCCAACAGACCCGAAGGTCTCGCAGGAACTGAAGGAAGTCATTATAGTGCTCCGATAAAGAGCATATTGGCTACTCGGGTGCGCCAAGGTCTTCAGAACACGTTTGAAACTGGGCAGCGAGTGAAGAGCATGTCTCTCCACCGGAGCGTGTTATTCTGCAGACTAAGCAAAACTAAGAGCAGGCCAATAGCACATTTTTCCTCTTTTTTTCTGCTTTTCTGGAACTGAATACACCTCTATGTTTTGCATGGCAGTCATGCTAACGCTGAGGCGCAGCTGAACAGGCTCTGGCCAGCGAGTAAACCTGAGCGCTCAAGGGATTACCAAGCAAACTCTTCACAAACTCTCTCAATTAAAACGGTCAAATCTAAAAACGATCACAAAATAGCAAATCATTTAAATTGACGTGCCGTGTATACAATTTTGTAACAAAAATTGACAATGTTTTTTCAAATTCCATGGCGGTTATGCATTGGCGATGTTTGTGTATATCACTACATCTGTCAGGGATTACTCCAATTTCTCCACAAAACATCCAGCTTATGTCAAGTTATTGCTCTGAATGAACCTGACAGGAACTCCGGGTCTGTGACTTACAATAAAAGTAAAACAGACTGACTTGTGATGTTGGCCCCGATTTACGCACACAAAAAAAATTCAGCTTAATTACGCATTGAACTAGGAAACTAGTCAAACTCGGCCAGAAGAGTTCAGAATGTTGCCTTGATGCTGAGAAATCGCTGCAATGTTTCCCAACTCCGGCAGATCCGTCCAAAGCAAATATACAAAAGAGGAACGAAGTGTGCGTGGGAATGATGCTATGTAAAACAGTTAAATTGAATTTTACACTGAATGCAAAATTCCGAAATGGTTTCTGAATCGTCAGAATTGTTTTGATAACCTGACAACAGTATCCAAAACCGGTACAGCAAAGCCAAGAGCGTATTCACACATCTAATCTATGGCGCTACATTAAAATCAATCCCTTTCTATCCTACGAAGATTTAAGTCCCACTGCATTCCATTTACTCACATTTAAGCATTCAAATAGCATGTCTTAGAATGACTTGAATGTAACTCTACACGCTTGCTTCATTTAGTTTATGCAGATTCATGAATATGCAAATGAGCCCCCGCCTCCATTCAAATGCGTGAGATCGGAACAGTGATTGGCCCTGTCCCAATGGCTCCCCTCCACACTTGGTGACGTCAAGAAGTACCGACCTATAGGGCACTAGGCGCGAGTCCACAAGGGTACATGTGAGTGCATTTTGGGACAGACTTGAGGTTGTCATGCCGAAAGAGGAAGAAGATACTTTCTAATCGCTCTCACAGTACTTTGATGTCATCCGCGGATCGGTCTGCACAACATGAAGTAAACCACACTGCTGTGTCCCATTGTTGTTATTTGGGACAGGACATTCCGGTTTATATAGTGCTGCATTTCATATGGTGATCATTTAGCTTTCCTGTAGCTCAGTGGTAAGAGCATTGCGTTAACAACGCAAGGTTGTGGGTTCTGTATTTTCATGGATTGCAAATACCTATGTAAAATGTATAGGGTAAAGCAATGTTAGTCGCTTTGGATAAAAGCGTCTGCCAAATGCATAAATGTGATCGTGCCACCTGAGCGTTAAACAGTAGATGTTTATATTGCAACTGCTTACATTCATTTATTTACCTAATGTGCGTAATATGTTTAACTTAACATTTCAGTATAATAGAGAAGCTGTGTTGTTCTGCTTTACAGAACCCAGACACCATTAAATGTAAATCTACAACAAACCATCAGAAGCTTAAAAGTTGGCTTAGGTTCACATTTCGTGTCTTTTCGCTCGAAAAATAGAGGGTGACACGGTCGCAACGGGTTCTTTTTTTCAGGAGCGTTGACGCATCATCGTGATTAACAAATCTCAACTTTTCAGAAACGCGCAAGTGCAACACAGGTCATGTGACAACCAACCAGCCAATATAGACAAGATCAATGAAAATGGAGACGCAGATAATCACAGTTAATCTAAATCTAGTAGCAGAGTTCTTGCAAGGTATTTTCAGTGCATGTAATCCATTTATCCACCCAAAGACCGCATCGAGGGCACAAAGGCAGCGCTCGCGAGCACAACTCCGAGTGCTAAAAAGACAAATGGGACACCCTACGGACTCAAAGACTTGAGTGCGAGACCACGTGAAGTGCGCTATTTGGGACAGGGCCAGCAGCGATCATCCATCCATCCATTTTCTACCGCTTATCCGAACTACCTCGGGTCACGGGGAGCCTGCGCCTATCTCAGGAGTCATCGGGCATCAAGGCAGGATACACCCTGGATGGAGTGCCAACCCATCGCAGGGCACACACACTCACTCATTCACTCACACACTCACACCCTACGGACAATTTTTCCAGAGATGCCAATCTACCTACCATGCATGTCTTTGGACCAGGGGAGGAAACCGGAGTACCCGGAGGAAACCCCCGAGGCACGGGGAGAACATGCAAACTCCACACACACAAGTCGGAAGCGGGAATCGAACCCCCAACCCTGGAGGTGTGAGGCGAACGTGCTAACCACTAAGCCACCGTGCCCCCCCAGCAGCGATCATTTCAGTGCCAAATCTTTGCGTCATCTTCTGTTTTAAATCTGTTACGTGATTGGATACAGGGTTATGATGTCAGAACAGAGGCAGTTTCAAACTGTGTTTGGTAAACTGCAGTTTTATGGAGAAACTAGTCTGCAATGGTTTAAAATAATACATTTGCACCTGGTTTATTATATAGCCTATTGGGAAAAGACTTGATGTTCACCACAGGGGGCTTTAAATCTGCTGACGGGTCAAGTAGGCACCTCAGATTAGCAGGCCAGTGTCCATACTGCCCTGTGTTACCCAGCAAGCGAACCATGGAGTGCCAGTCTCAGTCAGGGGCAATTGGGTCTGGGGTTTGTTTTCCCATGAGTCATCTATAAACTCGGCTCAGGTGCACACTGTTCAAATCCAGCGTTTTACACACATCGTGTGATGTCATCCAGTCACCAGACAGCCAGCGCAGCAAAAATAATATTAGCCTCCAAGTGTTTTCTTGTATTGGTTTCTATGGTTACTTAAATATTGTGAAGAGGTGGAATGGTGGGTCGCTGCTGACAATATAGAGGACAGAGGTCAAGTTTTAGTTAAAGCTGCAGCATTTCTGTTCAACAAGCATCAGCAAACAGATTTGAATAAAAAGTAATGAGTGTCAAACAACTTTCCTGAACATTCACACCGTCTTCCACCGGTCAGACAAACAGAAAGCCCAGCACCCAAATGAACACTATGGGTCTGCGTGGGACACTCAAACTACTTGATGGAGCGGAAAAAACTGCGTTTACACTTTTCATGGGAAATGGATTTGGTGTCTTGCAATATAAAGATGTGAAAGTATTTCAACATCACTTGGGCTTTAATAACCTGTCAGCTTTGCTTGCTTGGATATAGATGTAAGGCTCTGGATAATCTTTCAAGATACTTTGAATAAACACGGAACCAAGATCTTCCAGAATGAATTGATACATAAATCACAGATAAGATCAACTGAGCAGAAAACAAATGGTACAAGTAAATCGTGTGGCGATTGAATCTATTCTGTGGTATTTTTCATGGGGGAATTACCAGGTTTACAGAATTTTGTGAGACGGCACAATGGTTTGCTGCAACCCAAGTCCAAGAACTACCCCCTATGTCCACCCCTTAAAAATAGCCGTTAAACAAGAGGTTCTCTCACCGGGCCAACATCAACATCCAATAAAGCTTAAAGATAAACACGGCGAGGTATCCATGGCAGAATAGATTTCGCCCCATGGGAGACGCAGCCAGTTCTCCCCCATCTGCTCAAACACAACCCCGCTGGCTTTTACGCTGACGTTTAAAAACATTACCTGGAATTTTTATGTGATTGTCTTCATGCTGCTGGGAGCGTAATAAATGTTTTCACGGCGTCCTTGGGTTATGATTGGCTTGTGTCTGTGACAAGTCCATTTCTCTTGGAATCACCGGTTTGCATGATTCACCTTTGCACACTTCTGAGGGAGAGAGCGCTTTGGATTTAATAACATTAGCAACGTTACCTTCTCGCTTTCACAATGTCCTTGACTTCGTACCAAGATAAAGAGTAAGATTTTGCGCTGGAGGACGTTCAAGACATGGACGAGACGCAGGTGTTCCTTGCCATCGCAAACAGAGGAACCTTGTTAAGATAAAAACATCTGAACACGGTGTAACCGTATAGTATAAATAACACAAATAACCACTTACATCAAAAAGTGAAATAAGTACTTCTTACCTTTAAAATCAACGAGCTCAAACAGATGGACTTCTGTATATAAGTATATCCAAATATAGCGCAAAAAGTCTGAACCACTTGTGTTACAGATTTGACTAAATTGTGTATTTTTTCTGAGACTAATCACAATATTTTTCTTTACAGGCAAGCTACAAAGAGTAACATCAAAGGAGCATGATTTATCATACATCTGCGTTATTATATTATCTAATCAGCTTAACTGATTGGGCTAAACTCCAGAGGGTCTTCTTCCATCTTCTGGACCCTCGGAGTGTTGTTTGAAGCCAAAGGTCTGGTGAAGTTGAGCATTTTGGCCATTGAAAACACTACGTTCTGTCAGCAGATGTTTCAAGGCAATGAAGTGACAAGAGAAGACTGTGGGAATACGCTAGAAAGACTAAATGTGCCTTTCCGAGTGCAAGTGAATTTGTGCATCGCACCAATCCAATTCAGACCTGTCACTACGTGCCAGTAACCAGATGTTTGGCTTTTTAATAAGGCAACATCTGCTTTTTAAAATATACAATACAATCAAACAGCTATCATATACAACAAACCTAAAAGTACGTGTGAAGTGCGCAGTGTCATGTCACTCGTGGGTGTACAGGGTTGGCTGACAATCTTTTTAATGCCCTCCCAAATATAGCAAAACAGGCTAGAAAAAAGCCATAAAATCATAATTTTTCATCATTAAATTTACTTTTAAAAGTGCTGAAAAGATTCTTCCTTGATTCTATTAAAGAAGCCCAAAAGCCAATTTATTCTTGCCTTTAATAATCTGTAGAAGCTTTTTCCACTACAGATAATTTTTTAACAAAAATAACAAGATTCTGTGGACGTTAAAGGTTCATTATAAAACATCCAGCCTGGCAAGTAACCTTTATTTATATAGGGCATGTTAATTAATTGTCCGATGTGTTATTTGTTTGAGGATCTATTGACAGAAATGTAATATAATTCACATAACTATGTCTTCAAAGGTGTATAAAGACCTTACATAATGAAGCATATGTCCTTATTGGATCAGAATGAGCTGTTTCTATCTACATACACACGTGCACCTCTGCATGAAATTCGCCCTAAACAGACATATTGCACTACAGAGTGCACTTCATAAATACATAACCTCCTTCGGCAAAGAAGGGTAAACAAAACAACATCTTTGTCCTGTGTCAGCCACCGTAATGATTTGAAAGAGGGTGAGTTGGATTGAGCCATTGGTTGCATTTCACAACCTCACCACTAGATGCAGCTAAATTTGATTTCTTAATGAATTATGCCATAACATTTAAAAAGCTACATTATTTGATTCAATATTTTATTTTAAACTACAACTTTTTCTGGATTATTTTTTAGATACGTCAACAATCTATTCACTATATCACTATTCAAGAACACTATAAACTAAGAGAATGTTTTGTTTTGCTGACCCAGTATAACACATGCTGATGTAGGTACAAAACATAACTATTGATTTACAAGGTCAATATTATTGGCATCATTATGTCTAAGTCAGAGACCATTATACAAATGACAAAGTTCAGCTCAGGTACTGTTGGCTATATTAGATCATCAGCAGAGAGTGGGTTCTGAAGTAGAAGAAAGCAGATCAGGACACACATGAGCCTTTCCAAATGTTCTCCACCTTCATTAACTCCAATAAAGAAAATCTGGATCGGCTGTAATCAAATGCACCTGATTCGAGCTGGTTCTTATTCTCTCTATAGATCACAGTAATATTAAAAGAGAACAGTGTCCAACAAATTTATCAGCATTACATCATAGCCCTTGCCTGAGGCAAAACCAATCTAAACATTTATTATTGTACTTCACAAATATGTTGGCATCTATGTAGCTTTGCACTGGACTACAAATCTAGAAATTTCAGCCTGATCTCACTATTCTACATTCTTAAC
The DNA here is from genome assembly GCF_015846415.1 of Triplophysa dalaica. NCBI lineage: Eukaryota > Metazoa > Chordata > Actinopteri > Cypriniformes > Nemacheilidae > Triplophysa > Triplophysa dalaica. The sequence continues at coordinate 1,017,664 of NC_079553.1, forward strand.
AATACTGGGTTACTTTTTTAAAAGGTACGAACCCAACCCCTGGGATAAAATAACTTAGAAAAAGTATCTTTTTGACCCAATAATGGGATAACCTATTATACCTGAAGAACCCATTTTCATCACAAAGAACCTTTGTGGAACAGAAATGGTCCTTGGATTTTCAAGGTTCCTTATGGAGACACAGTCATGATAAAATAAATATAGAATACAATGCAATGCAAGTCCATTCGTATCAAATTGTCTGCCAAATGCATAAATGTAAATTTACACAAAAAATATTCCTCTATTGCATCGTGAAGAACCTTTAATTTTATTTAAATAGTATCTCCAGCAGAAGACGAAAATACAATCTTCTTTGCAAAAAGCCCAACCAGTCAGTGCCAGTGTCCAGTTTCATGTTATCTAATTCAATCTGCTCCGAGCTGGTCCCGGGCATCGTATGAGCTCAAAAAACTAAACAAAAAACAAATCAAGACTTTGGAAAAGTGAGATACGAAGCTAGTCATGTGCATTTGGAAAACAAAGTGATGGATGAAGTCTGGGGGTATAAAGAGACCAAGAGACCAAACTCAACAGTGAACAGAGCGAGAGAGAGACCGCGAGCCAGCAAGTGCTGACGGTTAAGTAGAGAGGTGAGGAACTGTGTTAAACTTCTTCACCTGGAACATCATCTGTAAATATCCAGCTGTGCAAATACGTGTGTGGAGAGAGTGCCCGAGGCTGGGTGCCCTGCATGAGGGCGTCTACTACACAAACAAACAACTGCAAAGCCTTTTAAACTTAATGACTCCTACGGTGTTATGAAATCCAGCGTAGCCGATGTTTTAATTCTCACCTTCCGCCCATTACCTGCAGAAGCGTATCTTCACAGAGTAGGAAAGGATCTAATCCGCTTGTTTATCTTGAATCTGTGGAGGTCCGTATTTTATGTTGGTACACCGGGGACTATAAAATCTAAAGTGACTTGAAGAAAACTTGACTGTTTGCTGAGGGACCTGCATACACAGTAAACAAACACATTATACTGTAGATCTGCTTATTCCAGAGTGCTTTGGTATGGAGAGGAGCTTTGGACCAGAGATGATGCGAGACCGATGGAAAGTCTGCAGTAAACATGGTAAGTCTTCTGGAAAGTTGTTGTGAGCAACCAGCAGTGTGTTAACACCCAAAATGATTCCACAGTGAAGAAACATCATGACTTTACCATACTGAACGTCTTTCCAGTACGTCGTGGCAAACACTCTGTCGTGCAAAGGCGCGATTTTCCACCACAACAATAAAAGTGTTTTGCAAGCTATGGTTAAATAAAAAAGAATAACCTATAATTGGCACCCACCTGACACACGAACGCCTGGCATGACATCACAAGGCTTGGTGGTTTTCTTCTCTTTGCAGCGCTTTATAGCAGCAAGGGTCAGTGCAGTCCGCTGGAATTCCACATGGAATCCTCACCACAGACCGTGTCATACACCAGTGGGACAGCTTCTATGGCCACGGCACCACCGTAAGAAGGCGCTTGGCTCATTAACCTGGGTTTGAAGCGGGTAAGCAAAGGACCCATTGCCATGACCGGATGAGTTCCATTAGCTCAGCCCTGCATGAGTCACAAAAACCAGAGGTGTTCGCTAAAAACATATTAATAGAGTAAATTCTCTTTTAAAAGTAAAGGACATTTTAAGAATAAGGCATATGACTGAATAGGATGTTTCTTTGGGGATCTCTTGTGCAGTGCTATTATTAAAACTAAATTAATGAAAACTATAAATGAACTAAAGTAAAATACATTTTTATGACAAGAAAAAAGTATAAATATGCATTATATTTATGCATTATAAAGAGTTTTTAAAGGGAAAATGCATTATAATTCTTCATAATGTGTGTTGTAATGCATTATATGCAGTTGTAAAGAATTATTATCAATTTAAAATGTGTAGTGTAACAATGAATTGCTAAGTGTTATGATGTATTAACTGTAATAAAAATTATTTGTAAGACATTACAATGCATTTAAAGGTGCATTACAATGCTTTAAAACTTCTTTTATAATGCATTACACATTCATGCTTCAAGGAAAATGTTGCCAAAATTCTTCTACAGCATTTAATAATTCATGTTCATTTTAATACTTACAAGGGATGTAACAATATTATGGATATCGTGTTATCGCAATAGCAAAATTGTTTCAATATTATGGTGGTCACATGACTGAAACTATAGGTCGTCCAGGCCTAACTTAGAGAATGTAGGCAAAAAGAATAAATGTTCCCTTTGTAAAAGTCCTTCTGGTGCAATTATTTTGTTTTATAAAAGGTCGTTTTGACCCATCTCATACTATAACTAACCTCTAAGCAAATGTTATGAAAGAAAAGCGTCATTTTTCTCGTGTCCATGTTCTCATATGACATTTAAACACCACAATAAACATTGTACCGTGGACTTTATATCGAGATATTATCGCACAGTGAGTTTTTGATATTGTTACATCCCTAATACTGACGGATTACTAAAATGAAAATGAACTATTTTATTGACAGTCACTCACATTAACAAAGCCTTTAAAATGCTAAAAACTGCACTGTTCATCGTTAGTTCTAGTAAGCTATATGCATTTCCTAATGTCAACAAATACAAACTTACTGCAAAGTGTCCCTGTTTGTTTTGTAAACGTTTTAGCATGAACATTTTCTGATAATGTTGAAAAAACTTAAGCTAAAAAAGCATTAATAAATTGAAATAAACTAAAACGGCAGCGTAAAAAAGTGAAAAGACATCATTGACTATCAAAGGAAACATTATTGTAAAACATTTTTGTTCTGTTGAACACAAAATAAGATATTTCGAAGAATTTAGGAAAGCAAACAGTTCTTGGGCACCTTTGAGAACCCTTTCTTAGTTTTACTATGGTATTCAATGATGTCCTAGAAATGTCAGTTGCTGTTTAACACAAAATAAATACAAAATAACTCATATTGTGTTAAAAAAACACATAGTGTTTCACGATTCCAAAACAAAAAAATTATTTAATTTGAGAGAGTATTTGTTTTAAAGAGAATAAAGTGGCTGGAATGCCCATCACAATGCATCACAAGACATCATAATTGTATTGGAACTGAACTAGTTTCGTTTTGAGTTGGAGCCAAAGTTGTTCTAAAAGCTTTATGTGGTGAGAGCATTGTACCACCCTCGGCTATTGACGTGAGTGCTAACTGGTGTTGACACCAGCAGGTTTAATGGTCCGGTGCAGAGCTCATTTTTCTTGTCTTCAGTGGAAACACACAGAAAAGGTTTAGATTGAGCTTCTGCGCTCTCCCCCGTCTGTGGTAAAGGCGTATAAGTATATTGTGACTGCGAAATTGAGACATAATGCTCTCGTGACACCATATACCCATAATTATTTGAAAATAGCTTATGGATCATTTGAAATGTCATTTAGGTAGATCATTGATAACCATTTATAACACAGTCATTTAAGAAAATTGGAAACGCCTGAAACACGTATCAGCTTACATCCAGACACCGTTCCTGCAAACACATGACAACTGAAGTTATGCGTCTTTAACGTGAGCAGAGTTTCACACCCTGAAGATAAACAAGATCGACGGGGACTGTGGGAAATCTCCATGAAGGCCAAAAGGTGTATTTACAGAGATGGCATCCATCTTCAAGAACATCCAGAGATATTTACCCTTTTCAAAAGGTCAGCATTTCGTGTAAATTGTGTACGACACTAATTAAGTCCGTTATCGTGAATTCTCAGCAGTGTTGCCCTCTTCTGGTCATGAATGCTGTTCCCTCAGATTGCTTTTGCAGAAGATTCGCCAATTTCCCAAACAGGCGTGAGGAAGACTTGAGGTAAAACATAGCTGTTCCTGTCATGTTCAACAAAGAAAACACAAATGCAAGATAACAGAGGTGGAGTCAGAGTCCTGAAGAGCGTTCAAGACCTTTCGGAAAGTGTTATCAGCAGTTTTATCTTCTGAGGAAGAGCCTGGACAGACTGTTGTAAGCAAAGTGTAAACGCCGTGCTGATTAAACCCTGACAGGCCAATTAATTCTGACAGAGGATTAGAGAAGGGCCTATCTCGGGTCACGTGACTATCGGTGGGATACACAAGTAAAGTGAGATCTAAACATTGACTTTCTGTGGTCCTGGGGGTCAAGCCTTTGGTCCCCCACAAACAAGACATTACAACAAGATCATCACAGAGGAACAAAAACTGTGTGGGTCTGAAATGCTCAGATATTTCTATAAGGTAAATTGTTGGTGTATGCATTGGTGTCTAAAATATCCCACAATCCTATGCGCCTAACTCTCTGGAAAATACAAAGCTCTCGAAAAAAGCAGTTGAGAGAAGTTCTTTTTATGTAGTGAATAGAGAGTTTATTTGCAATAAAAGATTTATCAAAACAAATGTAGAAAAATCATGTTTGATGTCACCGTGTTTTATTGTGTCAGTTAGCTGTATTCTTTTAGGTATTATTACTTGAATGAAAACAACCCAACTGCAGTTTAATTGATATTTATTGGAATGCACAATATAAAACTATTCTTTTTATGGAGTTTTGTTGTTGCAAGTTAACTTTTCAAATAATAAATTGTGTTTTCAAATTGTCGTGTACAAAATGTGAAAATTGTATAAAGCAGGGCTGGAAGAAAATATTAAAACATTTATTTAATTGACAAAATAAACGTAAAATTTTTGCTTGGTAATTTTTAAACCTGCCATAATGGACATTTACATTTAGCAGACGCTTTTATCCAAAGCAACATACAAAGAGTTTAGGGAGCAATAAGGGATATGTCATACAGGAGCCATATAATAGATGCTAATACCAAGTTACTGGCTTCAACAAAAGCTAGACCACTTACATAGACCTTTACATCTTGTCCTTACCAAACATGATAAAAGGTTTCCTTTCAATGTTAACCAGAGGTTTTGTCCTAACAAACAAATTGCGTCGTGATTGTTTAGGATGATGAAGTCAATCTACAACCAGTTTTTTATGACCACTCAATGGTAGCCCAAGCAATAATGCAACTGACACAACACAGCAGATATTTAATGTTTCAGACCATTGGCACAGGCCTCTATCCAATCATCAACACATGATCGGCTCTATTGAAATAAGAATTTATTGAACATTGGAAAAAATAAAATGAGAAAGCAAAATCATCTCACAAACGTCTGCAATGACATGAAAACAATTTCACAATTAAAAAATGTATTTGGTTGGAATATGATGCGCAAATGTTCTTGACAGGTTGCGTAGAATATACCCAAGTATTTTCTCGTGGGTAGGTTAGACAGACTTTGTTTTCAAATCGAATCATTACTCCCTCATTACAAGCGGTGCATTTGACACCGAGTCAACACAGGATAGCGTAACATCATCCGAGTGAACTTTCCAGCTAAAACCTGCTTTCGTGTGCGGCCGCAGATAATGGTCCAACTGTTGTCGATGGCCGCCAGCCAAACATCTTGTTGTTTTACAGAGCGAGGAAAGAACCTCTGCACAGTTTCTTAACTACGTTACCAAACTTAAGTGCTCCAAACAGTTTATTAACAGGAATTAAGTCATAATTTGATCAGAAGAGCTGCTTTTGATTTCTGACTTCAATACTTTCTATCATCTACACTTTCATGTGACTATTAAAATAGTTTTTTTTAAACAGGAACAGCTGTGAGAGGAGCATTATGAGGTCTGAGCACTTACAAACATATAAAAAAAAGAAACATCCATCTTCATCCGTCCAGTTCCAGTGTGAATCTGGCTCATCCACGTACACTCTTTAACAGTTTCTGGAACAAAGAGAAGAGAAAAATCACAACTGATATAAATATATATTATGTTTATTTTATTCTTCATGACACACCTGTTTTCAGAGGTGACCAAGCTAAACCTGTCTGCTGAACTTCATAAAGCATGTAATTCTCAACGTGTTCGACCATCACGCGTTCTCCTTGATTTGAAACAAGCCGAGCCCCTGCTGCGCTATTGCATCTGTGCAAGAAGCACTCGTCCCTGCACACAATTACATCTAAGCTTTCCTCGCTTGTGAAAATAAACGCGGCGCGATGACTCAAATCTGGCCGGATCTCTGTTTAGTGTTCTTCCGACTCATTTGATGTGGTGCCCCATGCTCATCTACAGAGAAAAATATCCACCATAAAGGTGGTTGCAAGATGAGGATTTCAGCTGCGACGTGAGCTTGTGCAGTTGCTATCTCATTCCTTCTTGAGTCATGTAAGACCTTCGAAACGATACTCGAATAAACAAATAACAATAAGAGGAGCTTCAGCTGCGTTTCATTTATAGTACAACATTCACACAACACATACCTGAAGCTCAGAACGCCAACGCGAATCAACACAGTTACTTCAGACATACTTCAGTCGCAGCAAAAATGTAAACTGGGTTTCAAAACTGTGATACTAAGAGGATGATGATGAGAGGGACTTTATTATAACATCTCGATATAAAAACAGATCTTATTTGTTTCTAAAATAGACTGTATTAGCATTAGCATTCCCAAATAATGTTCTATTTTGATTTGGGTTTGTCAGATTGACGGTTTACCGTCACAATAAAGATCAAGGCTTTCTTGCTGTTACTCATTGATGGAAAACTTGACAAAATCCCTGAACGCATTCGCTGCACTTCCACATTTGTTTAAAGTTGCTTTGGAATCTCGAAATGTGTACAGGACAGATGCAGCTGTTGATTTCTTCCTGTTTGTGAGTGATGCTGTGATCTCTGACTGCAGAAAAACGGGCTGAACTGGTAACAGAGCGGATGGAGATAAGATGCTCCTTTTGATGTAGCTCTTGGCCGTTCGCTAATGACTGAATTGATTGCTGTAACACATACTGTTAAGAAGATCAATAGAGTGGCCACAGGTGACATCTGACAACAATGCAGCCTGAAAAAAATGAATATGTATCTGAAACCTAACCAGCCAATCTGAAGTACCCACTGTCCTTACATGACAGCATCATGACCTCAACACAACTGACCTCAGGCTAAAATAAATCAATTTGAGTATGAAGAAGGGAGTTGGAAGTACGTTTTGAGTTCAATGCCATAGTGACCACATATATTTTCTGAATTTAACAAAGATAATAAACACAATTAACCAGCTGTTGATATGATATGCTTTTGATACATTGACCAAATGTTCAAACTAAAACTGACTTCTTGTTAGGTTTAAATAATTAAATGGAGAAATGTTACATGGTATAATGCATAGGACCATTTACACTACATTTCATGAATAATACATAATATAATACAGCCGCAGAATCATTTAAGAGAAATTTTCAAAATGATTTTTCTAAATTTACTATTAATATCTATGTGTTTTGGGTAAAATTATAATTTTGGTTTCATTGTGTGAACTACTTACAATATTTCTCCATGTTGTTTCTATTTGCATTTATTTGCAGGTAATGAAAACTGGAGATGCAGGTCAAAAGAACAGAAAAGATGCTCTGTATATCTCCAATACAACAAGTTCATATTCACTTTTAAGCAATACATACTTCAACATGTATTTAGGAAAAGTCCAAAATATTTTCTATGCGATAACCACGTTTTCTTATCATACAGTCAGTCTTTCACATTGCTGTTGGATGACTTTGTCTCTCCTGAGGTTTGATTTTGTTAAAAGTCAATAGACACTAGACTGGAATGGTGACAATGCATCAAGAAATGCTGATTAAATTATTATTTTTCCGCAGCTGTATGCAATGTAATGTGCTTGTTAATGCATTTTATGATTCTTATTCAGTGTGGTTGCCATGGATACCTTGGCGACAGCTCTGACATGATGAGATTTGATAGTTGCTGATTTCTCCTCGAAGGCTTTGACCCTTGACTCCTCTGCCAGACGATGTAGGACAACCAGAAGGTTCAGCTGGGCCTATGGACACAACAAAAATAAACGTGAGATACCAGCATGGCATTTTGTTTTATGTAAAATAAAATATATTTTTGCAGTGACACATTTCTAAAAACAGCCTCATATACGTGACTGAACCAGTAGAATTGTCGGCAGGGAGAGTGAAAAAAATGTGGCTACTGGCCCAATCCTGCCAGAAGAAAGAATCCTGCCCAGTGAGAACTCACAAGTGGCCTTCAAATCAAACCACTAAACCACTAATCCTGCTGATGTTAGGATTGACAATTTTTGCACAGATTATAATGGCTAATTATTCAATGCAAACACAACAAGGGCTTCCTGTAACCAAACAATCAAGCTATCTAAAACAAACTGGAGTGATGGACAACCATGTGAATTTGTCTTAAAATGCTGCAAATCAAGAAGATTACAACAACAGTTGCAAGAGATAAATCATGCGGCCTTACCCTAAAACAAGCCTTTATCGGATTAGAACAGGAAATTGTTTCATTTTCAACACTTCATCTGTCTTTCTGCGTTTTGTCACGAGATGCAGTACAGGGATCAACACTTGAGGGAGGACTGAGATCAGTGCCGATTGATTGGTTTTCAGTGCCGATGATTGGTTTTCATATGTTGATGACCAGCACTGATGTTGCTCTTGATCTGGACCCCCACAAAAGGCAACATATGCTAACATGATGAAACAACAGATCACATAAACTACACACAAACTCCTCCTGAAACAACCCCTAAAAAAAATCATCAGAAGTAATAATAGAAAAACACAAAAAGCGTTTAAGTCTTTGAAGCAAGTTCAAAGCGCAGGTGCGGTTCCTTGCGTGGCTCATGCTGTAGATAAAACAGTTTCACTATGCTACATTGGCTCTACACTAGCATTTTATTTTTCCATGACATATTTGTTCTCTTGCAACAGCTTAGTGGTGTCTGACAGATGCTATCTGTTTTTTCATTTGCTTTATTGCTGTGTTTAGCTAATGTTAAGTATTCAGTTGTGTCAAAAGTTTACACTTTGCATAATCTGGAAAATGTGGAAAATGTAAGAATTTTTTTTTTTCAGCATCTGGGCAATTTGGTGAAAATGTCAAACTTACAAAGACAAAAATTCGTTTTTACCGGCGGATTTCACTCTGGTAACAGCACAGATTTAACATTTGGTGGTTCAAATACCCATGTGAGATCTCTCTTCAAACATGTGAAGCATTAGTTTTATTTTTACTGCATGATTTTTCATAGTCAGATAAGAGTCATATTCAGGATTGTCACATCCATAACGCTACATATTCCCCATAAATAATGGACACATTAAAATGAATATGACTTAACTATTTGATGTTCTATAAAGAGGCATCACTTCTCCATTCATTGGGTATTATTGCTTCTGGATTGTGCATTTTATTTTACAGAAATCCTACAAATTTTATCGTCTCCCAAAAACTGTGTACTTTTTTTGTATGTTTTTTTTTTAATAGATGTTTTTCCTAGACTGAAATTTTTTATATTTTGACTCCATCAACAAGGGTTCAGTAAAATATAAACAGATGGTTCAATGTAATCATAACAAATTTATTCTCTGAGGTTTTTATGTCACGTCCATAACGCAAAATGTCACGTCCATAACGCTGGAATTGCCCATCTGCATAGTTGCCCCTTCTTCACCAGTGACTTTACGATGTCGAGATCCATTTTTACACTCCGGACACTCAAGAAACTCATGCACAACTATTAGAAAAGACACAAACGTTCCCAGATGCTCCAGAATTGAACCCCAGAACTTGTGAGAACTCACAATCCCCAAATAGACCAAATAAATAATTTCCCTCCATCTCTTACCCAACTGTGCTATGTGCTGTGATGATCTGCAGGACCATGCTCTGCCTCAAACGCACACACACACGCAAATAAAACAAGTGCCCGCATCCACTGAACCCTTTCCAGATAGTTTTCTTAATGATTTCAGTGGGAAACAAGGCAGCGCTGCTTGTGCATCTACACGACAGCCATTTGGATGCAATTTAAATCTATTAATACCTCATTTTCATAATTGTGGGTCATCTCAGGGGCGTCTGAATACTTGTCCAACAGCTGGTGTTGAGAGCGTTTTCGAGATCCCTGTGCCAGAGGCTTTGCCAAAACATAACAACCGGGCTGAACTGATTAGAGCACAGGCGTATCTACTGCCTCATGCAGACATGGAAACCTCATGGAAACTTTACCGAAGGCAAAGAGGTGCAGTGAAAAGGAGCATTAAAGAGTCTGCACACTTGTGTGCTTATTTGAGGGAAAAAAGAAGCATGGAGCTTTTCATTGAATTAAAACAGTTGAAAAAAGACAGCAAAAGAGCATTTATCTCCCTAAAGTGTTAGAAAAGGTGATTCTGGACTGTAATGTAATGAAAGAACTACGAAGAAAGGCACCTAATGAGTTGTGTAAAGTACGAAAAGAGAAGATTTAGGTAAACAAACACTTTCTTTTGCAGGGTTTTTCCTGTATAGAGAAATTGGAAGCGACCGCCACATCGAAATTTTGTGCCGTTTCCGACTCTCTGCAAAATTATGTTGGGTGTCTTCACAAAAAACACTGCGGGCAATAAAAAGACTCTCAAGTTTGAACCCGGTAAGTTTGTTTTGGTGTGCCTTTCCTTGCAAGCATGTGAGAAATTGAGCCGTTCAGATTTCGCTCCAGTCATTATGTCCAAAGCGGATTTTATTCCAATGTTACTGCCCCTTAATCTACACAGTTCCACCCACCGCGCTGCACAATTGTTGTTTCACAGGCGACAGTGGTGTACGTGACGCCATGGCTAAAGTTCGTGGACAACGTGCAATATAGTCGCTGCACAGTCCAAACCTAGGAGGAGACAGCAGTGGAATTTTTTTTTGTGTGTGTAAATCCCTCAGAAACCATAAGGAAAAACCTGCTTGTTTGCGTGAATCACTTCAAACTGGAGTGCTTTTTAAACCTGGGACAGCACAAGCAGGATTAGCTTCAAAGTTGTTCCTCAAGAGAGATCGAGACCGACTGAACGAGACAAAACTGCAGATGAATTGAGTTACGTGTACCGTATATATTATGAGAATAATGTTATTAATTGATAGCAAAGGGAGCTAAGTTAGTCACAGGCTAAATGGAACATTCAAAGCCAGAGTTAATCTTACTGTATATAAGTGCAGATGGACACTACGATGAGATTAAATGAATGTTAATACATTATGTGCGTTAATATGTTTAGCTGCGGCAAGCTGTTTGTTTTTCTAATGAACAGGGGCAAACAGGAAACAGGATAACTGAAAAATCTGTCACAGCATACTAGTTATGCTCTAACGTTATATGTGTAACAGTTAACGTTTTAACTTGTCAACGACAAGCGCTTAAATCCACGTTATTCCGTTGAGATCTCAGGTGCGCATTCTGTGGATTTTAGGCAAGCACAACGCGAGCGCTGTTTGCTGTGATAGATTTTTTTGTCTTCGGACGAATGGTTGGAGACGTTTAAGATGAAGGAATTCAGGAAACATAATTTAGCTAAACGATTGGCTTGTCAGTACTACGCATGTGTTGTGTTGACAAGCCGGACGGAAGAGGGGTGGGGTGCGCTGTAACTCATTATCATTTAAAGAGACATGCACTAAAATGGGTTGCTGAGAGCAGAGCTGTTTTTGACGAGGCAAGAAGGGTTTTGTGTACACAGCCATTGAATGTTTTAAAGCAAAATATGTTCCAGACATTTCATGAAGACCCTAATAAATCATGCCAACTTGTTGAAAGTCGTCATTTGATGTCTCCTTTAATAAATGCAAGAAAGATAAGAACAATCCCAATTCAATTTCAAATATTGAAAAATATAACACTAGAATTTAAAATCTCATAAAAAATTCTCATAAAGCATTTTATAAACCTCCAAGGTAGACAGCACACCTAAGGCTGACGTTAGGGACCTCACCGCACATCTGAAAATACATAAACTTTCAAAAAGCTCAAAGACACTTCGACACCTTTCACGGCACGCATTTATATTAACCAGTCCAGGCAGAACCCGTAATAAAACCCACCGTGAGAAACACCATGGCCTCCAGGCCTAGGTCTGAAATGGACCCTTAATTCCCACATTTCTCCTAAAGGGCTTTAATACAAGAGAGCACTCATTGCTGTGAGGGGGTGAAAAAGGGTCCGTGGTTCAGGGCAAAAACTGGAAACAGAAAACAGACACTTTCACAGCTTCCTAGCGGGATGAAGCGGATTATTTTCATGTTCAATCAACCATCAAATGCGGCCGAGGCTATCTCAGTTAAGCGAGAGAACAAAGCCATGTCTTAAGCCACTGCCCCGACGGGCAAGAATTTCTTATGAACAGGAGGGATGAAATGGTATGGCTGAGATCTTAAGACTGATCTTTACAAAAGCAGTCATATCGAATGCAAGTGGTCACACGTGGCTGATGTATTGATATGACATAGAATAGGTAAAGGGTTGACGCCAACTAAAACATCTCAGAGAATCCTGGAAAAGGTTGCGGAGTTTAATATTCTTATGCTATTTTACCAGATGAAAGCAGAAACTGTAAACTGGATCAGAAATGATCCCCATAGTGATCGAGCAATCCAGTCATTGCTTCACAATCTAAACTGATATAGTGCGTGTGTATAAACAAATCGGTTTTCAATTGAGGTTTTTGACAGGCATCTACTCTGCCAGCCAATTTAGACTAATTGAGGCTGAAATTGTACCTAAACTTCTGCCATGAAAACAAACACTTACAGAATACAAAACATTCAAATTGCAGGTTTACAACTTTCTCTGAAAATCAAAACCACTTAATAACAACGTGACTAACGTTACAGCAGGGCTTCCGATCCACAATTAGGTTTGATGGGAAACGCTTCAATCTGTGAAGGTCCTTATTAGGAATTTTGCAATTAAAAACACAAGTAACCAGACCAAACCGGTACATATTCATAGGACGGCAAAAAGACCCTTTCTTTCATTTTTCCCGCAGTTTTCTTTTTAGTTTAACGGCTGGATTAGACCCCTGTAAAGCAGAGAACCTTTCAGTCTGCTTTTACATCCCCACCTCCAGTCTCCATAAAGAAAGACCAGCTGCAAGGGACCTTTAATTGGGACCCTGTTAATGCAATGGACAGCCTTCCCAACCCTCAACACACTAATGGTGCAAAAACAACAAAGTACAGTGACAGAACTTCCCCTAAACTTAACGAACAAGAAATAGCCATATTCAAATGTTCTTTAATCATCTCGGCTCTCTTCATCTTGAGCTGTGAAGCGGTCAATATCAAGAAATCAAAGAGGCGGCATTCACCACCGTCAAGCAAATAATGCATGCAACAACATTTACAGCACCCCCTTCACATGTTCTGCTGCTCAGAAATAAAAGGTTGATATAAACACAGCTGTCTGCTAATGGGCAACGTCCCTTCAATTCATTTTGCTTCAACATCCCGTTGTGGTCAGTAAAGGTTTCCAGAGCAAACAGATGGGTAGGAAATGTACGCAGGTTGCACATTACATTCATTTAGCTGTCTCCTGCAATGTAGTGTCTAAGGTTACTCACAACTGAACTGGTGAAACATCCAATTTAGGGCTGTGCAATTAATGGAAAATTACATGTACCTTTCAGTTGAATTCACAGTTTAAAAGTATTTTTCTTTTATTTTTCTATGTTGTTTTAAAAGATAATGAGTAATCGCGTTAAATAATCGGGATCTCAATTTGTCAAAATAATCGTGATTAGGACTTTTGTCATAATCGAGCAGCCCTAATCCAACTTGAAAATGACCTTAATTGAAAAAATTCCTTTATAAACTAAACTAACTTAAATCTTACAGCCGAGATAGAGCTACTGTCACATCAGACCAAGTTTTTTTTGGAATTCTGTTTAGCTTACTCACATAAACAGAAGTGTCTATTTTTCAGGTATTTTATCAATACCCGTTTTATATCTTTTACTTATTTCCTACATATTATACGTTACTTTTTTCTGTCTGTCTCTGCTGTTTTTGTGCTAAAATGTATTCTGTGCACCTGCTTATTCCACTTTCACTACGTGCCTTATTATGTGTACATTTTATTACTACATTATGTTTGAACATTACATTACATTACATAAACTACATTTCTTTTCTACATCTACATTATCCATTTGCACAAGTGTACTTACAATCTGTTAATACGTATATTCTACAACAAACTAGTCTGTACAATGTCTCTTATTTTATATGTCCATATTTAAGAATCTTTTAGACTGTAAATCGTTTTATATTTGTATTGTCATTGTGTTTAATGTCTGTACTAGACGCTTCCGACACCAAAGAAAATCCCTTGTTTGTGCAAGCACACTTGGCAATAAAGATCTTCTGATTCTGCTTTGCAACAACAAAAAAACACATTTACTACATACAACTTTATAAGGTAATTCACACATTTAGGTTTCTGAAATCAATGAGCAATAAACTACACTTTATTGTCTTCACAAACATCAACATTATCTCATCAAATACATAAACAGACATAAAACACTAAAATAATATGAAATGGCAACTCAGAAAACCACTTCTCGAGCATTTTTAACTTCCATGACCTCTATCCTGTTCCCTAAACAAAACGTCTCATCCATTAAAACACTCTGTACACACATTCTTTTGGTTGCTTTGGTCAGGGCATTAACTTTATTTCATCACAGCAATGCCACAAAAGACTTTACTACAACGTTACACTATCTATTTCACCGTACACGTAACAAGTAAGATTCTTTACTAAACAAAAGCATAACGTTAAAACAGCATTTAAAGTTTAACAGAACGTGTCATTCAATGCACGTTTGTGTTTCTTTTAAACCTCAAGGCTTGTGTGGATACTGTACGTGATCATCACTCACCATCAAATCCGCGTTTTTTCCAATCCGTATATCCGCGTTCTTCTTCATATGAAACTTCAAGGTTGCTCTCGGTGCTTTCTTAGACATGTCTGAATGCTTACAGGCGTTCCTTTCAGTCGAGGGTACAGATTTAACGATTTAAAGTCAGATAAAGCAGCTGTTTGTGTTTTGTTTTGTTCAAAATGTCGCGCGTTTCACTACCGGCTCGCTTTGATGACGTTTAAGAGCTCATTGGTTGTTGTCGTATGCGCCTGTTGAAGCATGTTACGCCGTCTCTCTGGATGATTTGAAACGGCACTCTACACATTTTGTTTGTGACATCCGCAGACTGCTGTGCTATGTTTGTTTAGTAAATAACATAAATAAATGGGCTTAATAGTTTATGCATTAGTATAGATTAAAATCACCTCCTTTATTTATTATGTTTATAAGCGAATTAAAGTATTTCTCAAAAGCGATGTCAATTATGGAGCCCCTTTCTTTTGTTTATTTTACTTTGTTGAACTGGATTATTATTACGTGTATTAAAAACAGAAATACTACGTCATACGAAGCCAGAGCACATTTAACTGTGTAGAGAAGTCAGAATGTATGAAATGGTATTTTACTTGATCTTTAAATAAAAAACTTGTTATATTACTTCAATCATTTTGGATTTATGAAACTGAAATGTTGCAACTGTGAATTAAACATTAAACAAAAGAGCAGCAGGCATATGTAAGCTAGCATAAATATTAGTACAATTATTTTATACGACACATACGTACAAAGGACAAAATATATAGGCGTATGTATATTGTACCTGTAAATTATATATTGTGTAATAAAATAAAAAAGTGTCACATTTATGTCTTAGGTGTACTAGGCTACTTCCTGTAATTTTTCTCCACTGGGCACAAAGAATGTAAAACAGCTGCAAAGCATTTGTTAAATTAGAAATAAATTGATATATAAGATGGAGCTGAACCCATGCCAGAACTTTGAGTCCATTTAAATAGCACATGTTTCACGGTTTCTATTAATTGTTTTGGGCTTTGGCCGAGTTTAAAATGAAAGAATAGCCGCAGGCTTTATACTAATAACATACTAATAAAATGTATCAGCTCGGACCTCTCATTCTCTTTTCCTGCTCAATTAGGCTTTTTAATACAATTTGAATGCGTGGGCATGACTGATTCATTTATCAGCGCTTCAGATTTTTCTCGACTGCTACATTGTGATGTTAAACGACCGCTCTGTGGTTTCTTTTTTTAATTTTAGCCTTGGTTGAACACTTATTTTAAGTGTTTGTTGCATGTATGCATTTTGTTTTATTTCACCCGAGCCCCCGAACACCACTTAAACAGGACGATTTGTACTTGTGGGACTTTTCTACAGAACAACAAGGAAACATATCAACGGTTCAAAGGCCTGATTAGTGGTAGTTCTTATTCTGGTATTTCATGTGGATTTCATTTACAGATTGGTGGAATCCTTTGGATCAAAGCATTTTCACAACAGAATACACAATCAGATATTGTCAGCAGAAGAATTCCTGTAATTAAATGGATAAATGAACACACGATCAGATTTCACCCTGAGAATGAAAATATCTGCAGATATCTAACTGAATGCTTGCCGTGCCTTGAGAATAACTTATATCACACCTAATAAAATGCTTTAAAGTCAGTGATTAGTGAGTTGAAAGACTTTTGGAGCACGCTCTTGAAACATACTGCATGCACTTATGACCATATTAACCAAGAGAATACACAAAATATTTGTATGTTTGATATGCCACACAAGTCCATTTCAAATAATTTAGTGAAAGCAAACAAACAAAGATAAATAAATACCAAAAACTGAAATATAAACATTCACGTTGACATGTTTATGAATTTTAATGGTTATTCTTCATTAAAATAACCTGATATGCTCTTCACCGGTGCTCCTGGTGTCCCCCTCCACACTGCAGTCTTTGTTAAGTGAGTCTGTGGACCAGACACATGCTTCAAATCTGATAGATATAATTCTACACAAACGCAGACTTCACCAGTGAAATATTATTTTTTAGATGTGCGCTACAATCACTCCAACCCACTTAAGAGGCCACAGATTTATGTTATTCTGTGGACATTCATTCAAGCAATGAGTACAGATGGATCAAGAGCCCTGCAAATGCCATGTATTTAGACCGGTGAATGAACTCATCTATTGTTCTAATGTGCATCGAACTCATCAGCTCTTCAGACAAAGTAGATCTATTGAAATGCTACCCAGTGTGAACAGTGGGTACTTTTATTGCTTCGAGGTTGCTCATTTATTGCAACATTTATAGATTTGGAGTTTTAAGTTCATGTTTCATTTAGGTCAATATTTGATTTTTTACATTCGCTTAAATGAAACTTTCATTTTCTGCGTAAATAACCAAATAGAAATAATAAGCAAATGGGCAATTCCATGAAAATATCAACCTTACCGTGAAATTTTTTTTTACCAGCGATTTTTACTATGGTAACAGCACAGAATTTAGCATTTGGTGGCTCAAATACCCATGTGAGATCTCACTTCAAATTTGTAAATCATTAGTAACTACATGTAGAACAACTAAAATCTGAATCCACAGTTATTGGGGACATGAAACAGCTTTATCAAATCTGATCACCAGATGCTGTAAATACTCATACTGAATTCTATCTTTCTACGCCCTTTTGCTACTAAAACAATAGAGGGATAAGTTAAACCAAATGGATAATGCATTTCGTAAAGATTTATAATCCATTATCTTTGATTTGTGGCTAAAATAAATCACATGTACAAAACCTACAGGACTCTCTACAGGTGGCCTATGAAGCTCTCCTCAGAATCTTTTAAGCTAATATGATCAATCATACAGGGATCCACGCATCCTAGAATTCAGATGGGAGTGAAACTTCAAAGGAACAATAGAGAATATAAACTCGACTTCTCATGTGGTTCAGATACATTTCTGAAATCCATCAGAATCTAAATCTGCGTTCAGCACGTATAATGATGCAGTTACAGGGGCCAAACGCATCAGCTAACCAGCCAAACGCTGACCCCATGCTTGTGCCAGCAACACATTTTGATCAAGACCAAAAGTACCTGCGTCCCCCCGCAGGCTCCGTACTTCCTGTCTGAAGCGGTCTGGCATACATCTGTCTCCTTACATCAATGTTATGCCATTAAAATCATTAGTTAGCCTAATTGCAAACTCAGTCCATCACGTCTGTGCTTATTCAAGGGACATTTTTAAGAAGTTCACGATAGCTGTGCCCGTGCGGCCCTTTGAAACACAATCACTTGGGGAAGGGAGTTGTCGAGAGCGGGTGCGAGTGAAAGCGGAAACAGTAAGGAGAGAGAGGGGTAGTTTGTTTGCATTCCCACATGATGTTTATGTTCACTGTGGTGCGGTAAATGACTGCAGGCCTGAGTAAAGCCATGTTAGCGGGAGACACTGGAACACACTGCACTTATTATGACACATAAGAGAGAGGCTGTTGATTAAAGGGCCACGCATCACAACACAAGTATTTGGAGTGAAAAATAACAAAGAAATTTGTGGATCTATCTATTTATCTATCTTTCTGTCTGTCTGTCTGTCTGTCTTTCTGTCTTTCTATCTGTCTTTCTGTTTGTCTGTCTGTCTGTCTGTCTGCTTGTCTTTCTTTCTTTCTGTCTGTCTGTCTGTCTGTCTGTCTGTCTGCCGGTCTGTCTGCTTGTCTTTCTTTCTGTCTGTCTGTCTGTCTGTATGTCTGTCTCTCTGCCTGTCTGTATGTCTGCCTCCCTGTCTGTCTGTCTGTCTGCCTATCTGTCTGCCTGTCTGTATGTCTGTCTGTCCCACCCATCTATCCATCTACCCTCCCATACTTCTATCCATCCATCCAATATGAACTTAATTTCTTTGCACTATTTGAGGTCTGAAAGAAAGTATTGACAATACAGAGCATCTTTGCAAATAGAAATAATATTTTCATTTGAAATTTGGTAGAAATATTGTAAGTAGTTCACAGATGGAACAAAAATGAAATGAATTGAACTGATGCCAGAGATGCTTAAGATGAACATGAGGAGGTTTCATACCTCCTCTCTCACTCGTTCTTTCTCTCTTCACGCCGTGTATCTTCAGAGTGACTTACGCTCCTGTCTGACTTCATATGGTTTGTTATCTGATGGCATTCCTTGATGTCAGAGACACAGTGGATATTCTGAGGAGCTCTTATCAGAACATCATGAGCTCCCACCAGTGTCTTTGAGTAGAGCACAACTGCAGAGTTCTTCATCATGTAGCTGGAGTAATGTACCCTTTCGCTTGAAATTCTCTTTTAAAGAAACCCTTCAGTGAGAAATGGACATGGATCAAACTTGTATATGTTCTTCCTTCTGTGCAACAAAAAGGGAGAGCTGTTTTCCAATTATTTTAAAATCATAAGATGAAACATTCCTTTTTTAACTAAGATATTTCATTAATTCCATCAGGAAGAAAGTATTTACCACCTTAAAACACAAGGGCTCTGTATTTGAAAGAAGGAAACATAAAAAGGCCAGAAAACACAAAGCACCGCAATATCTGTCAAGCCAAGGAGGTCAAAGGTCAAGAGAGGTTTGATCAGAGCAAACAGCAAATAAAACAGATTTACGGCATGTTTTCGGGCTGTACTCAACTATATAAAACTGTCTGAGCTTGAGTTACCACCCCTGTGCAATGACCATCCACAAATATCCACAAAATTTGCACGCCGGTCCTCGCTGAACTCCCAGGACAAGGAAGAGTTTCTGTAAACGTTTATGAGCTGGACTTCTCTTTTAGAAGGTGCGTGTCTGTGTGTGTGTATTGGGTTGGCTCTGCCATGCTCGAGGATCTTGTGTAAGAGCGTTTATTCTGGCTGAACTGAGGGGGAGTGAAGAGCTTATGTTATCCGCCGATGTTGCTCGAAGACCCTCAGATAACAAGACAGCAACACTCTTTCCTCCTAACAGCCCCTGTATGAATGCAATTAACCACAGGGCAATAGGGTGAGGGGGCAAAGAGGGTGGGAACACACACACTGACACGCACAAACACACACACACTAAATGCACCTAAACTCAAATGACCTTTTGTCATTGACCACGTTTACATGGATGTCAGTAATGGAATTATTTACTTTATTGTGAGAAAGCTAATATTACGATTAAGATGTTTACATGAGATGTACCTTCATGTTCCTGTTTGACATGTTACACTACATAGATGAATTAATGGCATACGTTCCCTCCATAATTTCATGTATCATCAAACACTTTGTCGTCACCATGGTAACACTTTTTTGGTGTTTTATTTATTTTCTAGAATTGTTGGCATCTTTCTTGTTTCCCGTTCTGAGCAAAAATGTGCTTTCTCGCTTGAAGCCATGTTGTTTGCCGTAAAACCAAACGTCGGTCCACTGCCCTGCGATTGTGTGACCTGTCGCAAAGCAAAGTTTCTATGCACGGGTAATAGTGTGATTAACTTGTGTACATGTCTATACCACACTTCCATAATGCCACTAAAATAGGAGTTCTCCACCCATCTTTATTCCATTTGTCTTTCCTGGCATTATGAGTTTAAAGGGATTAAGATCATCAAAAAGATCTGTTTACATGCTCCATTCTTAATCAGAGGATTGATTTAATCCTGTTCATATCAGATTATTGTTGTCCATGTAAACGAAGTCATTGAGCATATCAAATTTATCAGAGATTCGTAGTGATATTCCACTAAATTTGACGGGTTATATTCAGACATAAACACATGTTTACCTAGTAACCATTTATGCAAAAGACCAAATGGTTCTGAACCCCTTGGTTGGCTCGCACAGGTGCTGATTTAACATAATCGAAAATGTTCTGGTAATTTAAAGACGGGTCACTATCTGTTGATTTTAAAGACTTCTCTGTTGATGATGGCAAACTTAATGCAGTGCCAAATTCTAAATACAGGTGAAACAGCAGTAAAAATATAAAATTTCTTCATATAAATATATAAGTATATTGTGCCTCATTTGTACAGATTTTTGAACAGCGAGAATGTATGAGTAACGATTATTATAACACATAATGACATGAAAGGAATGATGTTTTCTGATAGCTGCAATCTGTAACTTTTGCTTCCATATCCTCATGTTAGAAAAGTTAAATTGCAGGCGACTTTATGTATTTGGATTTGATAATGTAAGTTAGATGATGTCAAACTGGCCTTTCCCATGAATCTGTTCCTTACCACTCAACTTATGAATCATTTGGCAGGTTTTACTTGTATACTACGATGCATAATTTTAACCGATACCATAGCAAGCACATTAGAGCTTTTTTACCTAAACAACGTATAAATGGCAGTGCAATGCAAATAGTAATGATACAATGTAAATAAAAGGGCATATCGTCGCTGTACTGGCACCTCAGATGTCTAATTTTGCTGTTTTTCCAAAAATGGGAAAAATACACCTTTTAAATGCTTAAAAACTGTGTTGTTAAAGTTGACAAGCACTATTAAAACTTATTATTGGTTAGATATGTTCAAAACCTTATGACAAACATAAAAACAAAAATATGGAGATACAAGGTTTCAGAAGGACATCTATACACGTCTCTATATCTATATTTCACATTAAACTGTTATTTTAATGAGCGTTTTTTGCCAAGTACACACATGACGTGAGATCCACCATGTGCCAGATGTCCTTGAAACAATCGCATCCAGTTGACGGTGTAAACGCGGCCTCTTTGACTTTAATAAAACACGTTTTAAAAAAAGCCCTACACAACAGTGTGTGCGAGCCCTGAGATCTCCGCCTCACAAAAATGCATGTGCAGTGATGCACGGCGCCCTCTGTTAGCTTAACGGTTTGTTTTACTCCCGGGTTCACTGACCTCAGTCTGTGAACGTATGAGCGTACAGAGCTAAGATGCTTCTCATGCCTGGAGACCCCCCTCTGTTTCTGCTGTCTTTGGGTTCTTCCTCATCTGACATGTTACCATTGCACTCAATCACGTCTTCTCTGACCACGAGACTCCAGATATCGTAGCAGTCGCCTCGCACGTTATTCCTAAATGTGCCTCCAGCGCACAAGAGGATGAAAACAGTGATTGGCAATGGGTTTAAATCAACATGGCTAATAAATCCTCCCTTTCTGTCATTTATTTTACCACAGGGAGGTGAAATTAAGCAGATGTTAGCAGTTTTTCAGAGTTAGAGAGCTACTGAATGTGACATCCATGGGATTTGGTTACTATGGGGATGAGCCCGTGTCAGCTATAGGGGAATACATGTATTTTGGGTTCCGATTAAAAAAACATCGTGCAACAATTCTAGCAGACTTTTATATATGAAAGACATTTATGTTTAATCATTTAAATTTTAAACGTTTTCTGGTCTCTAACTGCTGGTTGCAAATGAGCCTATTCGTGACATTCCCAACTTTTAAAGTTATTTTTAAGAAAAGTTGTAAAAAAGTCAGGATTAAAAATAGGATTTGAAATAAAACGTCTGTTCCGTTATCAAAGTTTGATGTATGTACCATTCCCGATCTAAAAGACAAGATTCCTAGAGCTCGGTTCCAACCACACTTGTGTCCCCGTGGGGGAAAGGTGATCCCGAGGATTAGTCCGGTGTCGGTTCAGGCAGGTCTCGCACAGACAGACAGGAGCTGTTTCTCTTCCAGAACCAAAGTCATGCAGAGGTGAACGCTGCTGGAAAAGAGGACGTGGATGAGAAGAGGAGATACACAAGAGGAGGTGAGGGTCACGGAGGTCACAGCAGGGAATTATGGGTGATGAGTAACAGAAAGGCCAGATTAATGCCGTCATTAATTCCAGATGGATAAAGGACAGAAACTCTCACCGTGACTCATGAAGCTGTGAAGAGAAAGTTATAGATCACGAGTGTAGAACTTTGTGATATAAATTGAAAACTACTGTTGGGGGAACGGGTACTGCAGTAAATAAATATTACTTGCCAACAAAGACAGAAAAATACAGAAAATACAGAAAATACAGAAAAGTAGAACCGTCGAAACTGTAAAATATAATTGCAACACAGTTAAAAGTAGGGAAGGAAGGAGGCGTGATCCAGCGAACATTTAACAAACTTCAATCAAAATAAACAAAAAATAACACGGAAGTAAAAGACCGGCAGTCGACAGTGAGGTGGCACAAGAACATAAATACAAACTTAACATATGTCCAGTCCTGGTCCTCTGTCGTCATACACTCTGCCGCTCGTCCTTTTATGCTTCCAATCTCCATCGTGAGAGATACGGAGCCGGTGCAACACGCAGCTGACACTCATTATCACTCACATCACCAGCCCGCGTCATTCCCTCACGGCTCTTGTCCTGCCTTGCTCTTGCCTTGATGTATAAGAATGATGTAATAACAAAAAAGTCAAAGAAATCAACACTGATCCAGTCTGTTCAAAAGTAACCATTTGGTTCCAGGTAGGATGTTTTTAAAGGGGTCATATGTCGTGAACACGTGTTTTTCTGGGTCTTTGCTGTTATACAGTTGAAAGAAAAAGTATGTGAACCCTTTGGGCTTACTTGGATTTCTTCATAAATTGGTCATAAAATGTGTTCTGATCTTCATCTAAGTCACAACAATAGAGAATCACAGTCTGCTTAAACTAATAACGCACAAACATTATACGTTTTCATGTTTTTATTGAACACAACATGTAAACATTCATAGTGCAGGGTGGAAAAAGTATGTGAACCTTTGGGTTTAATAACTGGTTGACCCTCCTTTGGCAGCAATAACCTCAACCAAACGTTTCCTATAGTTGCAGATCAGACCTGCACAACGGTCAGGAGAAATTTTGGACCATTCCTCTTTACAAAAGTGTTTCAGTTCAGCAATATTCTTGGGATGTCTGGTGTGAATCGCTCTCTTGAGGTCATGCCACAGCATCTCAATCGGGTTGAGGTCAGGACTCTGACTGGGCCACTCCAGAAGGCGTATTTTCTTCTGTTGAAGCCATTCTGTTGTTGATTTACTTCTATGCTTTGGGTCGTTGTCCTGTTGCATCGTCCATCCTCTGTTAAGCTTCAGTTGGCGGACAGATGGTCTTAAGTTTTCCTGCAAAATGTCTTGATAAACTTTGGAATTCATTTTTTCATCGATGACAGTAATCCGTCCAGGGCCTGAGGCCCCAAACCATGATGCCCCCTCCATCATATTTCACAGTTGGGATGAGGTTTTGATGTTGGTGTGCTGTGCCTTTTGTTCTCCACACATAGCGTTGTGTGTTCTTTCCAAACAACTCAATTTTGGTTTCATCTGTCCACAGAATGTTTTGCCAGTAGTGCTGTGGAACATCCAGGTGCTCTTTTGCAAACTTCAAACGTGCTGCAATGTTTTTTTTTGGACAGCAGTGGCTTCCTCCGTGGTGTCCTCCCATGAAGTCCATTCTTGTTTAATGTTTTCCTTATTGTAGATTTGTCAACAAAAATGTTAGCATGTGCCAGAGATTTCTGTAAGTGTTTAGCTGACACTCTAGGATTCTTCTTCACCTCATTGAGCATTCTGTGCTGTGCTCTTGCAGTCATCTTTACAGGACGACCACGCCTAGGGAGTGTAGCAACAGTGCTGAACTTTCTCCATTTGTAGACAATCTGTCTTACCGTGGACACATGGACATCAAGGCTTTTAGATATACTTCTGTAGCCCTTTCCAGCTTTATGTAAGTCAACAATTCTTGATCGTAGGTCTTCTGAGAGCTCTTTTGTGCGAGGCATGGTTCACATCAGACAACGCTTCTTCAGAACAGCAAACTCAAAACTGGTGTGTGTTTTTTATTGGACAGGTCAGCTTTAATCAACACATCCAATCTCATCACATTGATTGGACCCCAGGTTGACTGACTCCTGGCTCCAATTAGCTCTTGGAGAAGTCATTAGCCTAGGGTTTCACATACTTTTTCCACCCTGCACTATGAATGTTTACATGTTGTGTTCAATAAAAACATGAAAACGTATAATGTTTGTGCGGTATTAGTTTAAGCAGACCGTGTTTCTCTATTGTTGTGACTTAGATGAAGATCACAACACATTTTATGACCAATTTATGAAGAAATCCAAGTAAGCCCAAAGGGTTCACATACTTTTTCTTTCAACTGTAAGTTGCCCACGCATGTATTAGACACATACAGTTGAAGAAATTAAAGTGTGGGAACGAAAGATGCATTCTATCTAAAAGTGAATTAAACACCTCATGTAACCACAAATCTACATCAGTTGGTGGTCTGATTTGTCACTACGGCGGTTGACACGGCACGAAGATGTCGTCACGTTTACGCTTTTTTGTCGAAGGAGATATTTTGGAAACGCGCTCTGTAGAGCAGTTTGTCCATTTAGGGCTACTGTTGAATCATCACGGTGAATTCCCTGCAATGGGACCCGCGGTGTATGTAGATAGAAAAAACTCATTCTGATGTTATACAACATGACGCTTCATTATGTAAGGTCTTTGTACGCTTAAGACATAGTTGTGTATTTTATATTGTATTTCTGTCAATAGATCCTCCAAAAAACGACACACTTGACCTTTAAAGTTTTTTTCTTTCACAGTTTGCTCCATTGGAGTCATTTAAACACAATTTCCATGAGAATTTCAGCTTTGAATAAAAATGATGTGTAAGCACATTTTGACTCAACTACAAAACTGAAAGTATCTAAGCATTTGAAAAGCTTTGAAGAGCACAAGAAACATCATTTCAGTCAACCGTGTCCGAACCTTTGACCGACAGTGTAAATATAGATCAATATTTGATGATACTGGGTCGTTGTCAGGTGCATGGCGATTCTGTTTCAGAAGAGGGCCTCTGTGACCCTATCACGGGGGGACAGAAGCTATCAGCGCCTCTCGGCACTAACAAAGGGCGCCCTTTGCCAAGCCAAATAGGTGTGTGTGGTTGTTGCGATATTACCTCATGCAGAGTCACTCATCTGTCCTCTGCCTGGTGACCTTGCCCTGACCTACAGGAGTATCTTTTTCACCTGTCTGCACATAAACCGTTGCCATTGGCTATATTCACTTTGACTCACAACGGCTCCTCTGGTCCAGCTGTAGTGCTGGAGACTAAAACAATAGTATGTGTTAATATGAGCTGTTTAAATTATGCTGGAACACTTTTTGACCCTCCGACTCCCTCCTGTGGCCAGGAGAGATGTTCTTTGGTTGAAGAAATAGTTCACTTAAAAATGAATTATTTGATCATTTATTCATCCTCATGTAATTCCAAATCCGTATGACTTTCTTATGCAGAACACAAAAGAATATATTCTGAACAATGCTGGTAACTAAACAACATTGGCCCCGTGGACTTTCCCTGTACAGACACAAAACCACTGGGACAGTTCTCAAAATATTTTCTTTGTGTTCCACAGAAGAGACAATAATACACAGGTTTAAAAAGACATGAGGGTGAATAAGCTTGATGACAGAATGTATAACTTCAACCTCTGAACTGAAGGAGAAGGTGTTTTAGAACAGCGAATTCTGTCAAGAGAAAAGTCTGGTGAGAACCAAAACCATCCCAAAATATCAACGTAGCTCATACCTTTTGTGCACAATGTTAACGGGGTGTAGGAAGACAGATGGAGTGTTCAGGAAACCTGTCGAAAGACAATCATTGTTTTTTCCACACCTCTTTAAACGGTTTTCTTTTTTCATTCCTTGGGTAGGTCGTGGTTCCACGTGTCTAGAAATGACATCAAAACTGGTCAAGCATCAATTAAAGGACTACTCCACCCAAAAAGGAAAATTCTGTCATGAATTACACACCCTCTAGTTGTTCCAAACCTTTTTACAAAAAAAATTTTCTGTTAAACACAAAGGAAGATATTTCGAAAAATGTAAGAAAGGGACAGTTCTGAGACACACCATTGACTACTATAGTAGAAAATACAAATAAATTAAATTTCCTAAATTCCTCAAAACATCCCCTGTGTTCAACAGAACATCATTGTTTCTACTACATTAGTCAATGGTGCTTCAGAACTGTTCTTCCAAATATCTTTCTTTGTGTTCAACTAAACCGTACGTTGTCAGAAATTTATACAGGTTTGGAACAACTATACGGTGAGCATTCATGACAGAATGATCCTTTTGGGTGGAGTGTCCGTTTAAAGGCTGCAAGGCAACGCATGTTTTGGGAAGCAAGAATATTTCAGTGGGTAAGTCGTGAGAAACCTTCCTGGAAAGAGAATCTATCTGGAGAATGGGTCACCCTCAAGGTTCACTGACACACAGAGGCCGAGCGATTGATGCTGGTCGGACCGCAGAGGCGAGCTGCCACGGGCCTCATCCTGAACAAGAGCCGCTGAGAAACACACCGTCACTCAAAACAATAAAGCAATGAAAAAGGGCCATAAACGTCTGCGGATACTCTGACGGAGACGTTCTAGGCGTGCTTGGATCTTCAAAGGGTTCAGGTGAGAGAGTCATTGTGCTCTCCTGCGGCTCACGTTTCCCTTTTAGCTCCCAGAGGGGGGCGAAACATCAAAGGAGAGGCTTAAAAAGCCTGTCATTGCTCACCTCCTCGTACCTGCAGACCGTAAGCTCTCTCCCGTCCGCTCGGCCAACAGCTGCAGCTCTGAAGGCTGAGCTCTTGTACGCTGTCAAATCAAACAATGGATCTCTCCCAGGGGTTCAGCTCTAAGCTGTGACTGGCACATATGAGGATATGATGGGCTCTTTTATTCAACACAGACGACTGGTTACAGATGCTTGGATTGCTGCAGTCATGAGCGCATACAAACTTTTTGTTTTTTCATACGAGAGTTCCCACAACAAGCATTAACCCATTATTCAATCAATCCTTTAGTCAATCATGGGGAATTATATATTTTGAATATTAAGTCTTTGTTTTTGTTACTTCATACAAATACAACTATCCAAAGCGATTAAAAAATCAACTAATTTAAACATACTCTATATGTTTATAATTAAATGAACATGCTAAGATTATTAAATGCTGTATGAGCAATGTCTATTGTTACACTTTTCAAGGTAGAGTCTTCCAAAGCAAATGATGGAGTAACATTTTGTCTAAGGAACTTTTTCCTGTAGTTGACTCATGTTAAAGGGATAGTTCACTTAAGAATGAAAATCTGTGAATGTTTTACTCGCCCTCATGTCATTTCAAACTTGTTTGAGTTTATTTCTTCTGCATATACAAAAGAAGGTATTTTGAAGAACATTGGGAAGCAACAACATTGGCCCCTCGTGACTTCCATTTACTGTGAACATTGTATATGTTGCATGTACGTCTGCAATTCAAGTACAATGTTCTTGTAGTAAACTATAATTCTTCCTGAAGTATATCTTGTTTTACTAAAAGACACCAAATCCCCAAAAAAGGAAACCTTTAATGGCCTAGACGCTAAACAGGCATCGCTGCTCATAATGTCAGATGTAATCCCAGGATGTTTTTATGGACCGATTTGATGTCCAAAAATGATTCTTTTTACTCTGGCCAGTAAACCCGTGCTCATCCAGCCTTCTGATGCCGGCGTACTAACAAGCATCTGTCAGTGAACATTTGGCGCTAGAAGAAAGACAAAGAAAAGTAAAACAATGCACACTTGACCACTTGATTAAAGTTTTCAATCAGGCACATTGTCATCAATATACAATCGCGTGCTTCTCAAGGCATGAAGCGGTCTGTGCTGATGAGGATGATGCGGATTTATGACAACATACTCCTGTTCTGACACAACGCTGCATTCAACACCCTGCTGGATCCCTTTATAGTGTGCGACCGCATTATTTTACAGTATAATTCACTCAAAATACACCATTCTGTACACAATGACATCGTGTTCCTGTATCTCAATTGGTTGAGCATCACATTAGGTCATGGGTTTGAATCCCAGGGAACAAAATGAATTAGGCACTTTGGATAAATGTATCTGAACATGTAAATCTCAATTGATGCCGTGTGGTGTGCAGTTCAGATCTCGTGCCTTGAGTTGAGTAATTCTGGATACTTAAAAAATGGGTTAACAATGGGAAGGGTATTTAGTTTTAGGCTAATCCATTTGTTTTTTGCTCGCATAAGCCATAATGTTGCTTTTCAGATATGAGGAACTGGTGATATGTGACTTTCGGAAGAACCATTTCTATTTTCCCAACAGCATGGTCACATTGAATCATGAATCTGGTTTTAATCTCTTTGCTTCAGGATCACACTATTAGTAAATCAAAAATAGATCTAAAGTAAATGAGACTCCTTGGTCTTGGCTTTTCACTAGATTACGATGTTTTGATGATTTCTTTGTTACATTCCCCGATAAAGATTTGCACTCAGGATGCATTTTTACTATACAGTACATATAATATAAAATAGCTTTATAGAAATAACATGTCATTTATTAGGATGTGCGAGTTAACATAACACTGGATTTATATCATCAGTTCACTTGCATAAGCCTTTGTAATGCACACAACATGCCAAGGTTTGGGTGGAATCCTAGAATAACCGATGGTTTATTTTCAACTCAGGGAAAAACACAGCCGTTGGGTTAAAATAAACCAGTAAAAATGCTTAATATTTTACCAAACAATGGGTTCAAAACATCCCACTCGTTGAAACAAACCAGCAAGGGTTCATTTATAACCCAAGGTTTCTATTGGCATTCCTTATTGACCCGAAAGCATCTTCCTCCATTGAACTTACATAAAATGTGTTTTCTGAAATTAAACATTTGCAAGTGTTACAACAAAAATTTTCTATAAATAATACCAAGTAATGATTTACTTTACCTTAGAGGAACCCAATATTGTAGTTCAAGAGTT
This sequence comes from Triplophysa dalaica, assembly GCF_015846415.1. Lineage (NCBI taxonomy): Eukaryota > Metazoa > Chordata > Actinopteri > Cypriniformes > Nemacheilidae > Triplophysa > Triplophysa dalaica. Next base: position 1,047,291 of record NC_079553.1, read on the forward strand.
GCGTTCCCCAACCGCGCTAAAAAGTCAGCTCGGGCTCTCGATCTTTACAGCCGCATGTGGGGAAGCATGATGAGGTGCTAAGTGTGTTATAAAGGCACATCAACACTCACTAAATCAGGTGAAGGCGCTTTCATTCTTCAGCTCTCCAAAACATTCAGCTTCCTGCCGCTCCAATAATTACCCTGATGTTTAATGGCATCAGCAGAGGTGTCGATAAAAATCATTTCCCAAACTTCTCTCGCTGAATTTCCTCTTTCTTTGCAAGCCAAGAAATCTGTTGAAAGTGAGTTTACTGATTATTTTTTGCCGTCGACTGGTAATATTTTCTGTTCAATCTATTCACCAAACCAGTTATAATTTCCCTTTTCATCATTGCAATGTATCAAGATGGCATTTGGAAAAGATCAAGAACTGAGGAACTGCAAACCAAAGATGTATAACTAGAAACCAACTGTTGGGGAAATGGAAACTTGGACCGGATGGTTCTACAAATGAGGAAAGGTTCGTTACACGAAGCCAACATCAATAAACCTGGACGCTTGAGTAATTTTCTGGAGGAAATTAAAATGGAAAAGTCTGCGATGATGTCCCTCGATGGCATACTTCGTGAAAGGCTGTGATGTTGTTCTTTGAAGGAAACTTCATAAAGTGTGAACAGCAAACCCTTGATCATGATGTTCAATTGGGTGTTTTCATGATCGTGATGGTGACAACCAAGCAATGTGAAGCAATGTTTTGAACTTTTATTTTACGTTTTGAAATGTTTCCGTTTCATTTATTTTCCTCCAGTAAAAACACTTTTGACATTGGTCACCTTCCTTTGGTGTGCAACTAGAATCATGTGCACGGAAAAGCTTTAGAGTATAAAGTTTAACAGCGGGAAAAAAAATCTCAACAATGACGGCAGCATGAAATAAATGACACACTAGACTACACATGTACACTATAGGAGACCATCGTAGGCCCCGGGGTCCTCAAGAGTCCCTCACGATGCAATTATATTACCGTTACATTGTACAGAAGGCACATCTAAGCTGCAAAGATACCGTGTGTTTACAATGCCACGCAGACGCAGAACATATTTATTTACGTCAATTCAACATCATTGAATCCCATGTGTATTGATTTGTGTGGGCGCTAGCCAGAAAATAAGACGCTCGTGAGCTGCTGCAGTTTATCTGGATAAAGAGTCACTTCTTATAGATGAGGGGCCACCAAGATTTGTGGCCCACCACTGTATACAATTCTGTCCTTTTGAGATATGACACACAAAAATGATATGAAAACACATGCTGATAAATGAACACAATCACACGGTCTGAAAATATCAGTTACAAACATGTGAAACCTAAAATAAACATCACACCAGTACACACGTATGCAACATTTGTGAGGTTATTCACAACAGGTTGGGAACAAATGCTACTCTACTTTTTTAACTAAAACTAATGTTGGTAAAATTATTTCATGCCAAATGGGCATTTAGTAATTTCATTTATATAAATTCACTACGTCATGTGAAAACATTAGAAGGACAGGGATAGTTCAACCAAAACTTAAATTCATCTACTCGCACTTGCACTTTCTAACGAACATAGAAGAAGACATTAGGAAAGTTATATTTTCGCTCCCAGGCATTTTAGTTACAATTGTTTTGAGTCCTTTATTAATTTAGTCATCTGTTGTTTATATATTTCTTGTTTATGCTGGCTTTGTAAAGAACGTCAGTTATGTTTATGTGTGCTATAAAAATCAATAATTGAAATGGACCTCTATGAACACAAAACCACTCGGACATTTCTCAAAATATCTCCATAAATAGATAAATTAATACATGAATGATGATATTAGGTTCACTGTCACCAAGTATGATAATGTGTCAATGTTCTTAAAATTGAGTTTTTTTAATCAATATTTAGCCATATTTTCCAGATTTCTCCAACCTAGTAAACTGTTTTTCATTCAGTTTGACCGCTGTTTAAAAACTACAAATTTCATCTTGATTATGAGATCTTAAAATGAACTTGTTCTCTCTGTTTCCACTGCAAATGTTCACAATAAACACGACACCCGTAAAACACATCTGCCCCAGCACTACCAATACATCACACAACTCCCCAAAGATCAACATCTGCATCAGGTTTCTTCTTTTCCTAACATTCTACAGATCAGAAGACCAACATCATCCATTAAACCAGAGTTCACAGAGGACAAGAATGTTTCTGGCTAGGTTTTGTCTGGCTGTTCTGGGCCTGAGCGGACGCCGTAAGCCAGCAGGTCTATCAAACTCCTTCACCTGTGGGCCAGAGACAGGTGCGACGCTGCCTCGGCCACGGCCTGTGTTTCCCCGCACAAACTCATCCGCCTCGATAGGGGTGATGGCCTTTGAGGAATCATGGGGGAGAAAAGCAAGATTTCAGCCTCTTGCGTATTTCCTGGCTAGCGTGGACCCTCATGTGCGATACATTCCGCTGCGCAAGGCAGCCGTGAAAGCCTAGTGTTGGCGGCTGCGCAGCCCCAATTACACACCCTCACGCTGCAATCACATCCTCCCTGCGCGCGCTCAAGCATATCACAGAAAATTCAAACCCAGTGACCCCCACAGTAAACACCATTGAGCCTGGAGAACCCAGCCAATTCTGAAATATTTCATTATTTGGAGGCCTGAAACGTTGCAAACGGGCGGAATTCACTTAAAACAGAAGATATGAAGTGATAGAACCAAAACATATGTCTCGAGGAAACGCTGTCACTCCAAAACTGTATTAAAAGGACAAAAATAAATCCAGTGAATACTATCTGGGGAAAATTGGTATGCGACCCGCAACGTTTACGCTACTTTAACTTAAATTACTTTAAGCATCTTTACTTTTAATCATAAGTTACCACAACCCATCACAAGTAAACATTAGTAAGAAGTAAAGCACTAAGTTGAACCGACATGAATCGAATCGTTTGCATTACAGCCAATTTGATGGCAATAAAACTTTAAGGCAGCCATTTTTACACTGCTCAAGTTCTGTTTGTGGCCCATCTGGGCTGTTTAAAACAATAACAAAGCCATTAAAACAGTAATTACTCCAAATTTTCCAATATGTGAATGGTTTCGTACTTCACGTATCTACCTTATGAAGTCTATTAGTGCTCAAAACAGTCCGACTCATTTTGTCATTTAGAATGGAAAGATGGAGAGGATGTCGTCACGGTAACTGCATCTGCCACTTGGCATCAACGAGTCATTAAAACGTGTCGGGATGAACCCATTATAGGTTCCTCTCATTAAGGCTAATTTTGACGACCTTTCGTTATGAAGCCATTTACTTTCCGCCAGCCGCCTGCGCAGATGTTTCAAAGACTTTAGAAGCCCAGGATGAATGTCAGAAACACATTTTTTCAGCGTTTGTCAATGTTTGTCAACCGTGCCTCAGACTGGGGTTGAGAGGAAGTTTGTGGCATACCTCTAAAATGCAGTTTGAACGACATGTCGAAAACACACATCTTTGTTGTTTAGCAAAATGAGAAACTTGTGTAACGTCGAGTCGCAGGTCACGAGGAAACAGCCGCGATAAAGGACAAGATTTCCGGGACCGCACGGTCACCGACTCTCGATTTCCACTTTTTCAAAGCATGGCGTGCGTTCTAGAATCATCTGGGTTTTCTCAAGTCAGTCATAATCAAATCTGGTTTATTGCATCCCAGCCACTCCGCTGAAGTGAGAAAAGGTCGACACAGTAGTGGAATGACCAGAGGGAGGAAGTGAGATGATGATAACTTCACAAGCTGGAGTGAGTTGAGCCTTCCTCAGACGCTCGGTCAAAACACAGCGGCCCACACTGAAGCGGTATAGATGTTATTTTCAGTCATATATTTATGGAAACGTGACAAGCTCAAGTGTCATTGACCAGAAGAGGGAAAAGCACCAATACAGCTATTTGTAACATAGACGCAATGCACCGTTAGTGGTCGAGAAGGACGCGTTGCTTTGTTCCGACAACTCATTGCAACATAATAGTTCATGTTAAGGACGGCTTCATTTTTATACTCCAAATATTTTTTGATTATATTTTTTGTATATTTTACATGAACCAAACATTTATGAAATTAAAAGGATCGTTCACCCAAAATTAAAACTTTCATATTTTATTCACACTTCCAAACCGGCATGACTTCATTTCTTCTGCAGAACACAAAAGAAGATATTTTGAAGAATGTCTGTAACACACAACACTGACCCACTTGACTTCCATTGTAATGTCTCAAAATATCTTCTTGAGTGTCACAGAGCGGAAAGAGTCACGAAAAGGGATTTTTTTGCCAAACATTCACATCTCCATTTTCAAGTCCTTGAAATAATATTTATATATAAATATTTGTACGGAAACTGAAAAAAATAAAGGTTTTGATCAACACAAGACTAAATATGTGGTGACAGAATTGATATTTTTGTGTAAACAATCCTTTGAACTATGTAAATATTGTAGCAGTTCTTCTGAAACATCATGTCCAAATTTTCATTTTTTCAGAAAATATATATTTTTTCCAATGATTGCATACCGTGTTGTCAAAGTTGACGAGCACTTTTCAAAACGTTTTATTTGTTAGATATCTGCAAAACCCGGTGACAAACATTAAGGGGGACTAATACCAAAAAAATTGGGTCAAAATATCCCAATACCCAATGTTTAGAAGGACAGCAGCAAAATGCAACAACTAATGCAGAAACTTTCTCACTTCGTCTGAGGACGCAACTCACCACGACACGGCCGGATAAGTCTTAAAAGCGGTGTTTGTGAATAAACATTTAACAGCCATAAAACGGCCGAGTTCCACAGAGAAATGACTTCAACACAACAAGCTTAGACTTCTCATCTGTTTCTTCGAAGGGGTTGTTTGTGTAGACCGGAGGAGGTGAAGGGGAGACGGAGGTGAGGTTGGGCCTTTAACTCCACTTAATCATCCCAGGCTGAGAGAAAGAACACCAAAAAGCACAAATCACGAACAATGTGCACACAGCACGGGAACATACTTTCTGTCCTTACAACAGATAAACATTCATAACGTGCGAAACAAAAAAAAGAAACGCAGTGATGAAAAGTGACAAGCCACGTGTAAACCATCAGTAGGCACGAAAGCTAAAAGCTAACTAAGTAGAACCGTTACATTGTGATTCGGTGTTTTGTTGCCCTTTTTCCTAAACACAGTCCTGTACGTGTGGGTGAATGGGCAGCATATTTATTTTGCAGCCATCTGTAGCAAATAAAAGAGTCGCAATGCTTCTCTTGGTGCGCTTATTGCTTTTGCTGGTTATTAGTTTTATTGGCTGTTCGTGAGCACCCCATTTAAACTGCACAGCTCATTTGAAAACAAAAAGGAAATGTGGGGATTAGAGTTTTTTAAGCATTTGTAACTGAAAACATCAAGGCTTTGCAAAATACTCAAACAGACCCAAGATGAGTTTTAAAGCGCCCTCATTCGCTTAAGAAAAACAGTAACCTCTTAACAGTTTACTTAAACTTGATAAAAAACACATTATTTCTTTACAATTGTTAACATTGAACCCTTAATAATAAGTTGATGACTGTATGACTCATTTTGGTTGTGATGTTCTGAACGGGGTGTCCAAAAAATAACCCCTGGCATGTTTTCTTAAGCGTCTTGTAATTAAGCATTTAACAATTTGGAGAACAAACATATTGTGAAAATCATCTGGTCCAACTCAACACCCTGCAATGACAGCAAATTTTAAAGTATTTAACATTAACTAACAACCATGTTCTTCAGCAATGACAACATTTTCGAAAGAATTCAACAATCTTGTCTTGTTTGTAATAACAAGTGTTGCAAAAACTGATGTGCGAATTGATCTCTTAGCCTTCTTAAAACAGTTCATATGTATTTTCCGTTAATCTCCCTTTTTTGTATAAAGTAACAATGCAGAACTACAAGAAGAGTGACACATGCGCTTCTTATAATGAGAAAAGGGTTTAGGTCTGAAGCAACTGAACGCCGAGCAGACAGTTTTGTGACTTTTCACCTCATCAATCCAATGTTGGAAGAGTTATCGGGGAGGATGCTTATCTCGGGAAGATGAACTACAATGCGTTTGTTTTCTTTTTCTTCCTATAAATGAATACTTGATTTAATATAAACATAAGAATTATTGAACTAATGATATTAACATCAAATTGCCAATTTCACCATTCCATATAAAAAATTAAGAATAATGACTTATTGTTTGTTCTCTACGGAACACTTAATAAATAAACCATAAATAAACAAACTATTAAAATAACCCATTTCATTCAGACTCCAATTCTTAATCAACTGCATGAAATCATTTAAAGAGAAAGAGAGAGAGAGACAATGCGTTTTCCTTCTTCCTTTTCTTCCTATAATGAATACATGATCTAAGGTAAACATGAGAAATAAATGAGAAAATATTGAACTAATGACAGAAAATCATTTGATTAAGGATTTGGTCTACCAAAACACAAAATTTAATGATAAACGTGTTCCTAAATCCTCTTAAGCACTCTTTATTTTCATAGGATCTTATTTATGTGAAGTTAAAGCCTTCTAGACGGCTCTCTTTGAGGTGAGTTTAGGTCTAACTTGAGACAGACTCTTTAAGACCGACTCATTAGTCAGATGTCCATCCGTTCTGGTATGAAATGTTGAGAGAGTTTAGATAGCAGGTCCGGCGCTCAATCTTCCTTCACAAATGTCCAGTAGGCACATTACATCACAGCCCACATCTTACCTCTTCACAGCCACTCGGAGAAACAGTTATTACGTTAATCCCCATCGCCAATGAATCTTCAACACATGTTACTAATGCAGCAATAAATTCAACCTCGCGTCTACAGCCTACTGCAGGCGGAGCAAAAGAAAAGTGATGATAAAACAAGCTTTTATTGAAATCACGTTTCGTAGCTTGACAAAAGATATTTACACATTATAAGATGGTATAAAAATTTAGTTTTATAAAAAGAAAAAGAAAATAAATACAATTACAGACAAATAACTTTCATCTTTGTGCAATCTACTCAGTTTTTTGGGTTGGTTTTGACTCCCTTCCGTTCTTCTTGGTGAGACCACTGAAGTATTTCTCTCTGAAGGAGTTGTGACCCTGGTACGAAGAGAACCGGGGGTCCGCAAGATGCACTAGTTTGTCTGAATCCTATAAAAGAAAGCCAGAAAAAGCACAACAGCCAAGGATTGAATTTGATTTAGTAAGATATAGTCTTACTCAATATCTGCAATTGTCCATTTAGATGTAATTTCGTTATTTTTCACCAAAATGTTACAGTATTTCATAAAGAATGTAATATAATCTAAGAACAATTTAAGGGAATGTATAAAAACGCAGAGCTTCAAGCTCTATTACTTCAGATTGAAGACTAAACTTGATTTATTTTTTGACAAGAGAAAGACGATGATGATACTTTTTCATTAAAAAAAAACGCAACGTTGTGGTTCAGCCGGCAATGTTCAAAGATAACATTTGTGCACGAAGGCATCTTAGAGAGACCGGCTTCATAGGCAGCATAACAGAATTCTATTTGACTAATAATGTTTGCTATAACCAATCACACAATGAAAAACTACAATACTTATTTCTCACTAGAGATGCAAACAGAACTTATTGAACGTTAAAATTACATTTATTGTTTATACAAAACTGTGCTCCAACAGGCGTTTCAGCAGCCATTTTATTTTTTGGAGCTTGAGCCTTCTCAACCGATCACGTTCCTCGCATGTTGTTATGGAAACGATAGGTCTCTGTCATTAGTTAGCTGTGAAAAATAGACGCTCTGAACTGAAGGAAAGTTCGCTGGCATTTAAAAAGGCGCTCAGGACTTTTTGAAAACAGGGTTTACTGCATAGGATTATAATGTAAAACAGACGCAAGCCGGTTCAAAAAAAAGTTAAGTGTGAACATGGCCTAAGAGGTTATACAAAAATAATTCTACAAACAAACAATCAATAGCGTACACATCATTTTCTGATGCAACGAAGACTTATGAAACTAAATGAAAAACAAAAGTAAAATGGCACATACAGACAAACATTTGGCTAACCTATACACTTTCTTCCACTGTCCTTCACAATCTCACAGTCAAGTATCTAATAACAGACGGAGTGTTAAGACAGATTTTGCAGCTCATAGCTGAAGCCAGGTTCTTAAACAAGATCTGTTGTAGGGCAGAAAGAAAGCGTACTGCCCTGCAGGCTAATGAGGTGGCTGAACGACTGCGCGCTAAATGCGATGATCGCAACCACGCGCCTGCAAAACATCACCAGCACCTTCATTATCCACTCCCTTCTGCTAGTCAGCCAGGACGCTGTTTAGGTCACACGCGTCGGCCCTTAGTTTACAATATAACAGGCCGCCCCCTCCATGGTCCTGAGAGGGAAGCACAGGGTTTATACAAGACCACCCGAGTATGTGTGCTGTAATATCACATCAGAATGACAGGGTGGGGGGATCAGCAGGTGAAGATGACCAAGAGAACGCTCGGGAAATGTTCATTTCACCCCAAAATCCAATTAAAGGTGTCATGAACTGGGCTTTTTATTGTTTTATTCTGTTGTATGAGGTCTACTTTTGACGTTCGCATGATTTTTACATTCAAAAACATCAAAATCAATAAGTATTAATTCCACCAAAGTTTTTAGGCCGGATTTTTGTACTTGAATTACTTGAGTTTCTCGAGGAATCGTTCCAGTCTTAGTAATACGCTGTGCTGAGGATTTACTTGGACAACTTTAAAGGCCATTTTCTCAGGATTTAGATTTTTTTGCACCCTCAGAAACCATACATCATACATCAATTATTCAGCTTTCAGATCATGTTCGTGGTCTCATTTAAATTTCTCATTACGGTATTGCATACTGTAATTTAAACAAATGTAAAAAGTATTTCAAGGAACATTTATGGTGGTTCTTTGAAAAGAGAAAGAGAGAGACTGACTGTGACTGTCTTTTGTTATATAGAAAAGTGAGAGAGAGAGAAGGGAGAGAGAAAGTGAGAGCAAGAGAGAGAGAAGAAGAAGAAAGAAAGAAAGAAAGAGGGAATGAGACATGGAGAGAGAGAGAGAGAGAGACAGAGAGAGAGACAGAGAGAGACAGAGAAGAGAGAGAGACAGAGAGAGAAGAGAGAGAGAGAGAGAGAGAGAGAGAGAGAGAGAGAGAGAGAGAGAGAGAGAGAGAGAGAGAGAGAGAAGATGGAGAGAGAGAGAGAAAGAGAGAGAGAGAAAGAAAGAAGATGGAGAGAGAGAGAGAAAGAGAGAGAGAGAGAAAGAAAGAAGATGGAGAGAGAGAGAGAAAGAGAGAGAGAGAGAAAGAAAGAAGATGGAGAGAACGCGGCTCCTAAAACTCCTAAAAGACCTCAGTAAACTGAACTGAAAGCTCAAATGCCAAGACCGGAGCTTCTAGAGCATTTGGAGATGGGCCAGTTGATTCACAGTCACACTTTATTCACTGTGTTGTGATAGAGGATGGAGATTTGTGTTTAAGCGAGTTTAAAAACCATGGGTGGAAAACATTACTTTCACATCCATAGGTAACAGATAGGCCTCCACATTTGGATCGCAGGGCGTCGGAGACACATGCCAGTCAGTGCGGATATGCGTGTTGCACAAAGACATTTATGGGAACAATTTGGGGTTTCCAAGCGGTTGTCAAATCCAAAGGAGGATATTTTCCATACAATGTGTGATTAAGTCATTAAAGCAGGGTAAAAAGAGAGAGTCAATCGCAGCCAGATGGCACGATTGTTTTGGGTGCATTCAATGCGGAACTATAAACGCATGAAGTGCATTTAGATGTCAACATTTAGCAAAGACTCCGCTCATCTTATGAGCAAACATACACGACATGTCGACTGTTACATGTGGTTTCAACACATCTTCAAATGAGTGCCGCGCTGATGGACCTCACATGGACTGTGTCACAAACAAACAAAACAAAAGAGGTAAGATTGGAACTTATTAATGAGATGAGCAACATCAAAACAAATCATGAAAAAGGTCTTCTTAGGATTTAAATTATTGGTAAATATAAATTTAAACACTTCCTAAATAAATTGACAAGTACGTGTATGTTTTGTGTTTATAAATTCAAAACTAATATGCACATTACACAGATATATTATTTAAACACAAAAGTTTTTATTCTAGATTAATTGTTTGACAGCCCTATCTGCTAATAAAGGTACAGTTTGTAAAAAAACGACGCTAGAGGGCGCACATTCAAAACAACAACAATTGCGTAGTTTGATTAGCTGTGAAGATATTTGAGATATTGTAAGTACATAAGAATATATAGTTTTTGGGTATTTTACTGCAAAATTGTGACAAACTGCACCTTTAATATATATCCTTTCAGATTTTTTACAAAGCTCATGGCTCTGAAAACCGAGGTGTGCTCTGATTGGCGAGTTCAACAGTGCGTGGTGATTGGTGGAATACTGCAAACGTATGAAGAAATACTGCAAGAAATGTGTAAATGTAACGCCTCTGAAGAGGAACCTGATGTTCCAAATATGGTCAATTGTAGTGACAGGTACACCACCTTACTTGAGTTTACATTTGGGCGGTCTTAGTCAAATTAGACCAACATGTGGATGTGATTGCAAGAGGTGTTTCAGGCAGGTCTGGATGAGCATTCACTTTAACATAGAATTAATCTTTTGTTCCCACACTTTCATTTCTGCAATTTTATGTGTTTGATACATGCATGGGCAATTTATAACACCAAAGACATAGAAGAACAAGTGTTCACGCTGTATGACGCCTTTAAAACTATTTGACTTTCTATAAATCTCCAAACAAAGACACGCATACCTCAGGCTCCTTAGACTTCTCCATGGTGATCAGTCTTCTTGAAGTGTGGCTGGATAGAGTCTGTTCACAGTTGCTGATGAGAGCGAGACATGGATGAAGAGGGACCATCTCCTCACAGTACCTGCAGGACACACACACACACACACGTCAAGTTACGCCAGACACCCTTTTACAAACAAATCACCTTGTATGATGTCCCGTCAGCTGTGCTTTTTAACAAGTGCAACACAAGCAAAGCTAGCCAAAATATAAACATACATCATATACCATGGACAAAACTCTGTCGGGATGCCCGCTGGGTTTATCTTTTATATCCCCGTGTATTTTGCTTTCACATGAAGCTCGCCGTTCAGCGCCGGGGTCACAGAGCCCATCCACCCGCGTCCTTTGAGAAAGTCCAAACTATACGCCATTCCCAGAGGCCTCGGAGAGTTGGTAGGGCCATCAATTCAACAGGGAGTTGAGTTGGTGGGCTGTTAAACGTTTACCCGCTGACAGACACGGTCGCACGCTCCAACTCCCTTCATTTTTCAGAGCATTATGTAAATACGGCTAGCGCTTGAAAATCAGCACAAGAAAATGGGTCGGGGGCAGCTAGCTGTGGCCGAACGTGATCCACACAAACCCACCGATCCGCAAAGCGCTGAGCACACACAGTTAGCTGCATTTCAAACAAATCATAAATTATGTGCCCTCTTTTCAACAGGCCTGACAAAGCAAAACAAGGGGGCATATAAAGCAGACGGGTTCTCCATCGCACTGTTTACACCGAGCAACTGCTGTCACCTTGGAGAAATGTCTAACAAATGTCAGTGTTCCAGGAAAGGCCTCTCTGGAGAACTCGGTCTGCAGAAATCGCATTTCCGAATATGAGGCAATGAGTCAGAATGGAGAGATGAGATACGTTCTAGTGCATTGTGGGTACGAATGACTTAAGTCCCACAGGGTATGTGCTCATGTCTGCCCTCACCCAATGACAGTGCTTCCATTTAGGGCTGTCAAACAATTCATCACGATTAATCACACCCAGAATAAAAGTTTGTGTTTATCTGTGTACTGTGCATATTCATTTTTTATTGATAGACACAAAATATACACATACTTGTATTTAGGAAATATTTAAATGTATTCATTTATATTTACTTAAGAAATTCTAAATAGACGTTTAGTAATTGGTATATATATATATTAAATCTTTCTTAAAAGAATGCATTTGTGTGTATGTGTTCATAAATACAAAATTAACTAGCACAGTACAACGACATGTGTAACGTAAACACAAACTTTTATTCTGGATGCGACAGCTCTAGAGATTATCCTTCGTTGTGGTGGACTTTATAGAAGTAAAAAAAATCAAAAAGAGAAATCAATACGCACGCACGCACGCACACACACACACACAGACACACACACACACAGACAGACACACAGACACACCAAATCCATAAAGGGATAGTTCACCCAAAAATGAAAACGTGTCATCGTTTGGTCACCCTCTTGTCATTTCAAACCTGTATGACTTTCTCGTGCAGAACACAGATCATTTCCCTTCATGTAAGAACACAAAGCCAAACTAAGACATTTCTCAAAATATCTTCCTCCTAAGAAGAAAAAAGATTCTGTGTCAATGAAAAAATCCTTATTTTTGGATGTACTTTCCCTTTAATTGGTCTGGGCATTGATGTAAACAGATCACGTGGATGAGTGGGGTACTAAGAGATGATAACTGTTAAAAGTCACAATATAGACGCTTTCATCGCACGCACAAAGTTAACTTCTGGTCTGTGTTAATAGGTCTGGCTAGTGGCCGTTAACTAATCATATTTCTTTTAAATTATATTCATATTTTAATATATAATCATTTAAATAAATAAACAATATGTTGCATGTGACTGTATTTTGATTTGAATAAATAAGTTTGTTGTTTGTTGAACGGGTCGTGTAACTTTGTCACATTTAAGTTAAGCCAATGAATGGTTCTTCTGCTGGCAACCCAAAGTTATACTGGCTAGACATACTTTTAAAATGGTCAGCTCCTGTATTTTCTGTTATTGTGGAGATTTCATTGACAGCTTATAGCTCGGCCCAGATGGCATCAGTGATTCCTCACCCCAATGCTGTCCTCTTTTTGCATTGCACACGCATTAAAGAAATGGAGTTAACGATGACACAACTCTAATTTGGAAGTGATCTCATCCTCGATGAACAAAGACGACGTTAAGATAAATAAATGATTGTTCGCGTCAGCAATCCCAAGGAAATCATTTCCCGCAACCACACGAGGAAAATGTGTTGATATTGCTGAGTGAGACAAAGGTGAGGTAGAGATCACATACAACACACCCCTCCTTTAACTCGTACTCTTCACGTGCCCTGTAATCAGTGGATAGTGTGATCTGTGGACACGGCTGGTTTTTGAGGTCAGTGGGAAAGCCCGACGGCTTCACACCTGCTCTACCACTGACCTCAGGTCAGCATGCCCGAGCAGGTTTAACACCACTGAAGATGAAGCTTTGAGCTACTGACGTGCGTTGAGCCTGATGGTGCGAGTAAGCCCTCTAGTGACTGATCCTCGCACACATACACATGAGGTACCATGATCACAGACATCTGATTTGCATCTTCAACAGTTAAAGGGACAGTTCAACAAAGACACAAATCTGTCACTTACTCGTAAGGATGTAACTATTCGCTCAAGATGCAATTCACAATTCTGATCTCACGATGCAATTTATTTTTACAAAACCAGTTGAAACTAATTAGAAATGAACAACTTGCCTTGCGTTGCTTCTTCAATGCTTCACGTTTCTTTGTATAATAAAATGATGTTTTATTTTTAAATAACAAACCTAAACTGCAATTTTAAAACAAATTAATAATGGAAAAGTCTCTTTAATATAAACAAACTAATATTGTCTGTGCTTTACTTAGATTTTGTGCATTTAAGATACATCAGCATGTCCACGTTTAGGTTCGCAGTGAACACAGCGGCCCCTGCTGTTCAAAAAGTGTATTGCAATTCACTTCACAGCTCAACTGATTTGAATCAACACATTATAATCGATTATCAACCGGCTCACATCCCTATTTACTCGCCCTCAAGTACTTCCAAATCTGTATAAATGTCTTTGTTCTGATGAACACAGAGGAAGATATTTGGAAGAATGCTCGTTACCAAACAGTTCTTGGCCACAAGCCTCAAATAAAGCACAGAGACTTTCCACTGAATGTTTGGAGAGAAGATTCAAAGCTCGAGTGATGAAAACAACGCCATCTGGTGGTTAATAAAACACATAGCAGTCGCTTCTGGAAGAAGTGTGACAGTATGTGTGACTTAAATCCTTCGTTTGTCATTGGTTTAACAAGCAACACAAGCTTCGAATTTCATTCATTTATGGGTAAAGTGTTCCTTGAACATAACCAATAAATTGAGCGTTGGATAATTTGATTAATTCTATGTTTGGTTTGTCTGAATATAAAACAGACTTACTCTGGTTTGTAGACCGGAAGCCAGTAGACGAGACGCCCACCCAAAACCAAATGATGGGCTGCAAAATTCAAGAGATCAGCAAAGATGTCACTCAAGTGGTACGCCATTGAAACAGGGACGAAGCTTTCTCCAGCGCTGCATGAGAATATGAGAAAGAAGAACATTTTCTTGTTAACTTGTGTTGCTTTCTGTGAACGGATCAAACATGGTTAACATCATGTCATTCTCTATTAGTAATTCATACTAGATCCATGTACAATAAATCACCGTGGCAACCAGCATTCTACACAACACCATTTATATTTTTGTGAGTGAATTAATACAAACTACAATGTCCTTTCAAATTCTTCATTTTGTATATTCCCTGGCTCTTGTAAATTGTACATTTTGGAGTAGTAATAAACATATAGGATGACGTGCACATGTCATGTAGAAGGATGATATTACTGTATTTAAAGCTGTAGCTTCACTAGCAAAGTGAAGATCACATCTATACTGCACACATAAAAAATTCCAGAAACAGTATATTTATAGTACGATTGTATTCATATGTTCCCAACTCCAAAATGTTTATGTATTTAGTTTTTATTATAATTCTTTACATTTATGTGTATTTTTATATAGACATTATTTTATTTTTTACTTTTTCTAATTGTAAAACGCCTATATTCTGGATGTAGATGCCCTTATATTTGTATTTTTTTTGGGAAAAGAAATAAAAAATATATAATTAAAACTTCAGAAAGATGAGGGGCTTACAAGTCATCAGGAGGTCTGATGATGTCTTTATGGGATCCTGTTCTTCTTGTTGACTCGCGGATACCATACGGAGCTTTTCAAGAGAAATGAAAAAGTATAGAATTAGCTAGCAGGTTACATTAAGTCAAAACTAAAAAGGAAAAGCGAGTATTTTTTTGTGTCGTGACTTTAAAGGGGAAGTGTTTCATTTCCGGCCCCTCTTCCGGCCCCCCTTTAAAAACATCACAGTGTTTTTTTGCTTGACCTAGAACTTTCTTAGAATTATTTCTATATAAGTCTTCTTACACAACAAAGCAGCATTATAACATTAGTAAAACACACTTCACCTTTAAGGACCCTCGCCACTGTCATAGGGTTAAAAGATGAATCTTTGAAACATACGGTCTGTAACAATAGCGTCAAACAGTGCGTTTTTTCTCCAGATGGTTTTGGAAGCATCGGACACCATGACGTCCACGTACAGACTCTCAGTCCCGTACTGCCTCAGGTTTGCTCGGATGTTCTCGTCCGGACCTCTCCATTTCTGATTCTTCCTGCTGGCTTTTCCTGCAACCGTGTTAAACGTTCACATGTGCAAAAGCAATGAAGTAGTAGTGACATTCTAAACACAATCATGATGGTTGACTAAAAACTGTTAAATGAGACACGCCTGCCTTTAAAACAAATCCTTACCTATTCCATGGATAGTGTTATAATCGATGTCTGTCCCACTCACATAAGCTCCAAAGTGTGAACACGCAACCAGAGACTGCCTGAAAAACAGGACAACGAAGGAGAAGAAGATTATTTATTTAAAGTTTAAAAAGTTAAAGCGAGTGAACTGAAGGTTGAATTCAAAGGTAAAGTGTTTTAATGGTTTCTTTTAATACTTCATATACAAGTGGGTACTTGACAAATATTCTGAATAGGTGTCCTATGATGTGACACAAGAAAAAATTCATTTGATTAATCTATTAATGTATTATTTTATGCTCTGTATATTTATAAAATATAAGAATTTGTGCGGTCACATTATAGGATAGGACACATTTACGGTTAATTTGTCGACTACCCAAGTATGTAACTCGTAGACCAATTTACTCAATAATATGAGTAGGAGTTGTAAATGTATGTTAGTTCGACCGTCGCCAGACAACAGTGTTTTAATGAAGCCTTTAAAAAAACCGTGAAGCCAGTTTGTTACTCTGATAATTGTGTTTACTGTCATCAGTGGCGCAGAAGTTCCACAAAAAATCCGTCCAAGCATTTTAATTGATCTTATTAACTGCTTAACACTTTCTCTCGGCTGCTTAAACTGTGGCTAATAAAGACTTCCAGCCATCCAAAGGATTATTTAACAGAAACTGGTTGTAAATAAGCACATCTGGACAGCAGATCTCAACAACACTCAGCACAAGTGGAGAGGACGCGCACGTATGATACACGGCTACAAACAGCACCCTACAAACTCATTTAACTGAACCTGGGTCTCTGACGGATCAAAATCAGTGTATAAAAGAGAGAAAGTGAACCAAATTCACTGAAGATTTCATTCTCGTGAGACATCAGAGAATATTCTGTAGAAGTCGTCTTCTGGTTCCCATTCGGTGAAAATGAGATACATGAGATGATACATATCCTCAATCACACAGACAAGCAGTCAGATCTCATTTCAGTCAGGGCGAAGCGCAAACACCTGCTTCAGTTCGACTCATGTCTGCGCATCTAACTATTTTAAAATCATTTCAGTGAAATGTCAAAGTATCAACAATCAAAAAGTTAAAGATCTGCAGTGTTTTTACCACGATTGGAAAAGTCAAAATTTTTGACACAGCCACAGAGACGACGTTCACACTTTTTAGGAAAATCGTACAACAACGGCTTACTTGTAGCGGTCCGTGTATATCTAGCAGACATAGGCCAATATATCTCAACTCCAAACTTCACCAGAGCTAAAAAAAAAGCAATCTCAATTAAGAAATGAACGATCGGCGCATTAAAGGTCTAGTTTATGTAATTTAGCGGTCATGTTGGAAAATGCAACCAGCGGCTCACTCCTCCCCTCACACAGGATTTAAGGGGTCATATGGCGCCAACACCTGTTTTTCTGTGTCTCTGGTGTGTTTTTGACTTAAGGGGTCGGCACAGTCCATGCGAATTGCGCTTTCGTTCTGCGTTTTGGGGTAAACCAAAGCTTACAAACGTTGAGAGATGGTATATTGTTTTCGAACAATCCAACACCCCTGTTTCTGGAGGCGGGGATAACATGACGTATGCAAATAGCCTCTGACATCAAAGATGTCTGCAACGCGACAAACAAAAGCATTCATGCTGCTCAAATCTTATCAATTTTTTTTTCAGCAAAATGATACGGCCTCAAAATGCCTCACTGCTCACATATGAGCACCGTCTGCGGCTTCTATCAATCAGACAAAACCCAGTCTCTGCATTGTGACAGTGATGAACACACATATGGCACAATGATGGACAACAAGCCCTCGTGCATGCAGAACACTCAGCAAATGTACTGTGAAATATGAAGAGATACTTAGAGAGAAAATTAAAACGGAAACTGGTTAGAAACTGGTTTCATGTTTTTTCATGACAATCAATATTCTCCACCGTTAGATGGTGACGACATAGAAATGAAGTCTTCTCTGTGCAAACATTACTCACCTGTTCCCACAAAAGGGTCATACACCAGGTCATCAGCCTTCACTCCGGCATGATTGGCCATAATGAAAGACAGACCAGCATCCATACTAGTGTTTCCGATGAAATGTCTCTTCTTTACGCTGTAAGAGCGGATTAGTTCTCTCTGACCGTCTGCAAGCTGTTTAGAAACGCAGCACATTTATAAGTGGATAGAGTATAATCAATACAATGTGACACTGCATCTATAATATCCATATGAATAAACCAACAAATCCCACATTAAACTGGTTCAAATCAAATGAATATTCATTCAAAGTAAGTGTCATTAAATGTATTCATTCACTTATTTGTTTATTATGAGTGACAGTGCCATTCATAGTCAATTTCAGTGAAATTATAATATACAAGCACTACTTGTCATCTGATTAAAAACTGGGATGGCTGGGAGAATGAATTAAATACAATGATTTCAGTGTGACAGGGATTATCAAAATGAATAATTATAATTGACAAGTATTTGTTAAAATATTGGAAAGAACCAAACGTATTTGCTTTCAATGTCCCCTCAGATTAGATTAGATTATCTGTATGGTAGCAAATGGACAATTCTAAGGGTTTTGGTTTTATTCTAATATAAAAATGCATTCATTCACTAATGTTTTATCGGTTTTGTTATTTGTTGATCTTCTTTTGTGGTCATGCTATGTTTTAAACTGATCATGTGTTGCGTGTTATTTTCGCCAACCATCCTTGAATTCTTTAGTTTAAACTCCAAACACACTAATAAAACATGCATACAAAAAATGTGTATTTGTCTTTAATAAAATATTTCAATAAAGAGCAAAAATGTTAGCAGTCCATAGTTGGACATCAGTTTTGGACACTGCTGTTCATAGCATAGTACAGTTATAAAGTATACTATATGACCAAGTTATGGCAAGAAATAAAGGTGACCGTGCCTTTTCAGTCGTGGCACCAAATTTGTGGAATAGTCTGCCTTTACATTTAAGAACTGCTCAGACTGTTGGAATTTTTAAGGCTTTGCTTAAGACACACCTGTATTCTTTGGCTTTTATGACAGGCTGAGGGGAGACATTGCGATGTTATTATTTTTATTAGTATGTGTGTATGTATGTATGTATATATATATGTATGTGTATGTGTATGTGTATGTTTTTGTCTTGGACATTGTGAAGCACTTTGGTCAACCATGGTTGTTTTTAAATGTGCTATATAAATTAAATTGATTGATTGATTGACCAAATAAAACAAGATTTATACCATCAAAAGTATGGCTTTTTTAACAGGAATGTTGTTTTATAAGCATTTTACAACTGTTATTACAACAATGATATGCTTGAAAACAGCCCACTCACCCATCTCCCAAAATACATATGCAAAGGCTCCTCTGGGATGTTATTAGGATCAGAGCCATAATCCTCCAGCAAACAAAAGATGTGATCAGTGTCCTTCAGGTTCACCTTCCCTTCAAAAGGCAAAAAGTCTAGAGCCTGTGGAAAAACAAGAACAAAAAAGTGATAGAACTGTTTCTGTAATATAATACAGCTCAAAACATTGCTGTTCCGGTACTGTTTAGCGTGTTGACAAAATGTTTATATGCTCATATACTTGTAAGACGCTTTGAAAAAAAGCCTCCAGAAAATGAATAAATGTAAACGTAAATATTTATCTTGCACCAACAGAAACAAAAACATTTAAACTACTGATACTGATATTATTATTCTAGGTTCATCAATCTCTTAAAAGGAAAAAGAGTTTATATATATTATGCTGCTTCATTAGCACAATATTTTGATGTGTGTATTATAATTTCTTAGATATAATTAATAATGCAATCCTCTAAGGCATTCATAATGAAGATTAACTAGGGATAGAATTTCACAAAAGCAATCTCGACAAGTAAGCAAAAATGTTAATTCTCACATCAATCTTCTTGATTCTGTCCTTAAAATCCAAGGTCTTGTTAAAAGTGTAGACGTTGATCTTATACGTTAAGTTCTGCTGTAAATACGGAGCCTGTGTAGATAAACATAAAAGTCAATTTCATAAGAATACTTTTAGAGATTAATGAAGACCAGAATTAATTGAATAACAAACCATATTCTCTGGTGGATACTCTAGCAATGATGTCTTCAGCTCGGATTGTGTTTTACCATGACCCCAGAGTTCAAAAGCAGACCTAGACATAAACATTTAATTCAATTTAACAAACCAATCCAGTTATGTATGCAAAATGAAAGTAGTTTCATTGATATGATTACAATATTTTGAAGCAAATACACTCATGAACAAAATCTTAAGACCGGGGGAAACATTACAAACCTTTGATCAGCTGATGAACAGCCTGATTGAATTTAAATGAAGTTTTCAATAAATTGCCTACTCTCGGTTTTTGATCTCTTGCACCTGTTTCTTGTTTTGGCATTTCGAAGCAGAATTTATAACGTGGTTTAGATCCACCAGCGAGAATTGCAAATACTTGTAATGTTTTCCCCGGTCAGGAGTACACTACAGGGATTGTTTTTTTGCCATTTCAATCCTCAGTCAATCATTTTTGATGCCTAATTAAACGAAAGCATGTTTAATTCTAACCTGGCTAGAGTTCTGAAAAAAAAACATTTCAACTCAATTACATGACACCCACTATTTAGTTCTGCACTAAATATTGACATTATCAAATAACTGAATACTTTAACATGAAGAATACAACCTACTTGGCACAAACTGTTCTTGACATGACGCTTCGTATGTCATCCTCCAATAAGCCATTTAATTGCCAAAATGGAGACTGACAATAAAATGTTACATTTGTTAAAAATCGCGACTGATATTTGTAAGACGATCAACATACATGATGTCAATAATTTATGGACATTTAAAAGCATATTACCTTTTCTTTGAACGTGTCAGATGTTTCAAATGGGCGGCTCCTTAGAGACAGCAATGCTTTTATTTCCTGTAAAATAATTGAAGTGAAATAATTGTTATTAAGAGACAAAGCAAAAAGTACATTGACTATTTGCATAAACTTGTCACATAAATCTGGTTTAGTTAGCCCCCTGTCTAGAAAGTTTGACGGCTTAAATCACCGAATAAAACTGCATTTTAAATGTATGGTGTGTTTACAAGTTGATAGTTTGTACCGGTAATCTAAAATCCACATTATCGTGTGCAAGATGAAGTAAATATGTTCTGCACGCTCGACCGCAGTGGAGCGCCATGTTTGTGTGCAACGTTTAAAACGTCCCGATGAGAACACGCGCTGGGAACAAAGATTCCTATTGTGACGTTCAGGTTCTTCAATCTCCAGACAATCCCATTAAAGGATTATAGGTTTGGCTGTTCAATGGCCGTTTACATCCTGGAGTAACAAGGTGAATTGGGGTCTTGTGTGCCTTTATATGTATGTAGTCTTCTTCTAAACTAATATTTAGCTTCACATTAAATCATTTCATCTTATTTATATGATCAGTATCTATGCGGGGCTGAAAGTTTAGCAGTTATTGGATTATTCGCATGATTCTAAACTCCATTGGTTAGTTTATATGTCACTCATGTCATAAGCGGTCAGAAAAGTATCCTCTACACAACTTGTAATGTATACACTTGCATTGCTGTTGCTGCGTAACGAACATCGTCAAGGAGAACAAGCGGGGTAAGACTTTATTAACTACTCATGATGCTTAAGGTTTTTAATGCCAAAATATCTTAAGTTTATAGTATTGTTGATAAAAGTGTAAATACACCACCAAACGTTCATTAGATATTTATTTTCTGTAATGTCATACTGCTGAGCAAATGAAACATTTCTTAGGACCAGAATGACGGACGATTTATTTGTATTCGCAGCTCCTAAATAAACTTTCCATGTTACCTTAAATAACATTCTAATAGCAATAGTGTCTGTCTGTCTGTCTATATTTCTATATGTCTGTCTGTCTGTCTGTCTGTCTGTCTGTCTGTCTGTCTGTCTATCTATCTATCTATATATCACTATATATCTTTCTTTCTTTCTTTCTTTCTTTCTTTCTATCTATCTATCTATCTATCTATCTATCTATCTATCTATCTATCTATCTATCTATCTATATATCACTATATATCTTTCTTTCTTTCTATCTATCTATCTATCTATCTATCTATCTATCTATCTATCTATCTATCTATCTATCTATCTATATCACTATCTATCTATCTATCTATCTATCTATCTATCTATCTATCTATCTATCTATCTATCTATCTATCTATCTATCTATCTATCTATCTATCTATCTATCTATCATCGTAGTTTAATTTCATCACAGTCATGTCAGCCTCACGTGTAAGTTCAAGCTGTAAGTTATTTAAAGACCTAATGAAACACAATCTTTTCATTCACAGCCTGTGTTGTGCCAGCAGGTAAGCATGCTGAACACCTAAGCTGTGCTGTGATCCAAAGGTCACCATGGAGACGGATGATGCGCCTGCGCATTGTGCGCAAAGCGGTAACGATAGCTCGGAGACCTGCACGGTGTCTGTCAAAGATCTAACAGAAAACTGGCAGAAATGGTCTAATGGTCACTGCGAAAGCCAGAAACACAACCCCTTCAGCAACGGCAAGGTGACCCCGCCTCAGATCCAGCGAGGACAAGAAGGTTACGGCAGGCCTTTAGAGGGATCTAAAACAGAGCAGAGGGGGAGAGACGCACGCTCTCGCATAAGCGGAGAGGTCACAGAACTCTGTCAGGTGATCAGAGACTACGGGATGAGAGGAGAGGACGGCAGGACCGCCGTGCGCTTCGATGCGCTTTTTGAGAGATACGTGACCATCTCTGATAAACTAGTGGGAGTTCTGCTGCGCGCGCGCAGGCAAGGGCTGGTGCACTTTGAAGGCGAGATGCTGTGGCAGGGCAGAGATGATGGAGTGCTCATTACTTTATTACAGTGATTTACAGCAAGGATGAACTCCACGTGCCTGCCTAAAAAATATATTAGCGTCAAGCTTTACAGTATGGATAGTTTACCGGCTGCGTTTGATGGAGTGTTAAAGCACAACCATTGCACTGTTGCAAGCTCTTGGAATGTTTTACATTTGCAATAAACAATATTTCTGATACTGTGATGAATTTGCATAGAATTCACAAGCACCGCCTGGGGTGAAAAAAACTAACTTATTTGCTTTTCTGTAGGGAAGGTATTTTTTGTGAGAAAACAAACTATTATAAACAACAGCGAACAAAGGAATCATGTAGTATTTTATTTTATGTTTACATGAATGTAAATAAAACCCTTAATCAACAAATATTTATAAACAACCAAGGCATATAGGCCTTACAATATCATTACATCGTTTTAAACCTTAAGAGTTAACATTCCATTTTATTTGAGAGCGTTCATATTTCAGTGCTAATTCAGTGTAGATACATATTATTAAAAACACTGCAGCATATCCTCGTGTCAAATTAAGTTCCGGCATGCTTCTATCCAGAGAGTCTTTCAGTACAAGACATGTATTGACTTTATAAGACCAAAGTCAATAATTGAGACTGCTTCCCATGCTGAAGCATTCGTCCATATTTAGAAAGTCTTGGCCACTGCCGTGTGTTATTAAAAGTAATTATTTTTGAAAAACTGGATGTAACTCAGTGTTCACCATAAAAGATTCATGTTTCTGTCACACGTATCAATGTCATTATTATTCAGCAGCCAAAACAATTCACATGCAGCAGCAAATTTGATTATCCTGTCTGACAGAGAGTGACAATATAACAACCAGCGAACGCAGCATTAATGAATATTATAGCCTTGAGGCATGTGTCTGTCACATTTCATCATCGTGAATAGATTGAATTGAACTCTTGTTATGAGTAACATGACTCTGGGCAAACACAATTGTAATTGGAGTTTTCCAAACATTTCATTTAGCTCATTGAGTTCAGCCTTTGGAGTAACTGATCCGCCTGCAAAATAAAAATAAAAAGAGTTAAACAAACTTCACAGTTTTGCACACTTCAAAACACTCAGTAATTGACTATGGCTGTGTAATAATGGGGAGGTAAAATTAAACTTTTTAAAATGTTAAGCATGAAGCAGTTGGGCATTCGTTGATAACAGTTTTGCTACAGTCAAAATTCTGACATTATATTAACTTGTTTACTTATGTTGCTCCAAATGTGCACAAGCTTGTCCACGAACCACAAGATGAGAGGATATTTTAGGTACCAGATCACTTATTTCCATATAATAAAAGTGATCGATTACCGGGGCTGTTTAGCTCCGACATGACAGCTAGGAAAACTTTTCCTCAACATTTGATTTAAATGATAAAGCTGGAAAACGCATGAAAGGTTTACCAGCTCACATAGACCCAAGAGCAAGTGGTCCGTCAGTGCTGTCACAAACAAAACTCTTTTCATTCCCTGACACTGTAGCCACGTCAATTGAATTTAGGCCAATTTGCTAGCTTCAATTACTCTGACAAAGGGTCTCGTTCAGCATTCTCGTTCGACTTAATAAAGGTCAGAAAACATTTTGTTTGCTAATGTTTTAACAACCGGAACCAAAAGACTGTTTACTTGTGAACTTCACACTTGGGGAATTCATATTGATTTTATTGCTTACCGTGACGAACCAATAGGAGTTTAATCTGTAGACGAAGCGGGAAAAGAAGCCCATCAAACTGGTGGGGGCAAGTACGTGGAGATGCAAGTGTGTGACAGAGCAGAACGGAGGCCAATGAAACCCAAACCTTGGAAACACAATTGACGAGTTCTGTCAAAATGTAACACAAGCAATTCTGCAAGCTAAATCATAATACTAGACTCTGATTTGACACACAACAGGTATAAAGGCCTTTATTATTTATTGAGAGACGTTTGCACCGTACCTAACATCACTTAAATCGGTAATATTGTTTTTCAGGAGTATCTCTTTCCCGGTCTCCACCAACTTCTCCACTGAATAAAAACAGCACAAATACACTTACAGTTGAGTACTAATCCAAGCTTGATGTGTGTCAAAATATTTACATCAGTCTCCAAAAACGAAATCTTTACCTAAGGGTACATGCTCCTTGCCAAGCGATTTACAATTCCCTACATGTTTGGTTGGCACCACTAGATAATGATGAGGAGCTCCAGGGTGTATATCTCTGAAACAGGACACATCCTCGTCCTGAAACACACAAAATCACACATCATAATCATTACAGATATAAACAATCATAATATATTTTTAGACATTTATTCATTAAAACATAAGAATGAGCGCCTCAGATGTAGAGCATTTTGCAACCTGTTTCTCTATTTAATAAACACCAAATGAACACATTTCTATTGCTTTACTGTCTTAAAACAAATGCAGAACATATTGGAAATTACTGCAAGGATGTCCTGTCAGATGCTTTGACAATATCATAAATCATTATTGCATTGTTATGTGTGACCCTGGACCACAAAACCAGTCTTAAGTAGCACGGGAACATTTTTAGTAAAAGACAAAAATACATTGTGAAATACTGTGTCAAAATTAAAGATTTTTCTTTTATGGCAAAAATCATTATGATATGAAGTAAAGATCATGTTCCATCAAGTTATTTTGTAAATTTCGTACCATAAATGTATAAAAACATTATTTTTGTGAGTGGATGGCCTGTCACAGTGACCCTGATTAATAACTTAACAGGCGATTTTCTCAATATTTAGATTTTTCTTCACTCCCAGATTTCAGAGTTTTAAACGGTTGTGTCTCCGCCAGCAGTGTTGGGTGTAACTAGTTACTAAGTAATTAGTTACTGTAATTTAATTACTTTTCCCTTGAAAAAGTAAAGTAAGGGATTACTCATATGTTTTCTGTAATTTAATTACAGTTACATTGATGTAATTAAAATAAATTCTTTGTTAAATATATGCGTGTGCAATAGTGTAATTCACATCACAATTCAAAGTCTTACTTTAAAATCTTTGCTTTAAGGTATAATTCTCACATTTGTAATACTATGATCAGTTAATAATATTATTTATTTGAATGAATTAAAAGAGTCGTTTCATGTCTATCCTTGAATCACTTAACTAATCAAGGTTGATGTAGGATATAGAAAGTTATTAGTAATAATGAAATACTTTTTGGACAGAGTAATTTGTACAGTCATATAATTACACTATTAAATATGTCATTAGTAACTAGTAATTCATTACTTCTTCAGAGTAACTTACCCAACACTGTCCGCCAGATATCATCTTCTCCTAACAACTCATACATCAATATAAATCTTATTTACTCAGATCTCAGTTCAAAATCTTAAGAGCGGTTTTGCTGTCGAGGTCTCATATAAGACTTGTTTCATATATCGTCTCATATTTCATTTATGAATCTGCAGCAAGTGAGCTTCAGGGTCACAATTAAAAAGCAAAGGCAGACTCACATTGTGCAGGAGCTCCGTTCCCATCTCCCCGTTCACGATCTTACAGAAAATACACTTCTTGTCAAATCCATCAGCAGTCTGATGTGTTCGGTCGATCTGTAGCTCAGCTGTCGGTGTGGCCGCCATCTTCAAAGTGTGTGAAGCCGACGGTATTTAGATCAGCGATAACCTGACGCTTTTCAACATACAAGTCCCTTCTGTCAAAAAGAAAATTATACAATAAATATAAATATGTTCTGCGTTTATTAGGCTTCATATAATTTAATGAATTGTTGAAAGGAATACATGTATGTCAACCTTTACGTCTTATTCACGATAAAATAGACGATTAATTCATTTTTATTTATTCAGTTGATCGTGAACGTGTACACATGGTTTAAAGCAGTGGTTCTCAAACCTTTTTGGCTTAAGTACCCCTTTTTATGATATTTTTCCAAGCCAAGTACTCTCTTGACCAGACAAAAAGAATTTACTTTAAAATACAGTGAAATGAGAGTCAAACCTTTATTATATCTAATTTTATACATTTATTTTTATGCATCTTTGTGTAGTCCTAATTTCATATATAAATACTATTATCATAATGTATTGATTTTCATTATTTATTCCTAAATGTCAGTTTCTCTCAAGTACCCCCTGCAGTACCCCTGAGGGTACGTGTACCCCCATTTGAGAACCACTGGTTTAAAGCACTGCAGACACTTAAAAACTTTTAACTTTGTGTAAAATTTTATTGTATAACATCAACTTTCTTTCTAATAGCATATCTAGCAACTTTATATCGGCAGAACTGCATTCGAGTAGTTGACAAGTGAACGTATCAATGTGTCTATTGGTGTGACAGCTACGTTTGGAAAAAAAAGAAATACTAGCATAAGCGAGATAAATCATCATTATTATTTTATTATAAGTATAAACATTCATTTTTGTTTATTTATGATGTTACACCACATGTACTACCCATTAACAAAAAAAAACTTCAATACCTTCCTTTACACCCTACACTGAACCATAACTAGTTAAAGGCGGTGTGGCGGAGGATAATAAATATCTACAGTATACATTTCTGACACCTATACATTTAACTATCTAACCAATCGTCTTCTTAGCTTTACTGCTTTACGTAGCTTTCCTGTGACTATGTGGTTAGAGCATGGTGCTAGCAACGTCAAAGTCATGGGTTCGATCCCAGGGGATTGCACACAATCCGAAATTAATGTATAGTACAATGCAATGTAAATTGCTTTAAGAGTCTGCCAAATATGCGAATGTACTGTAAGTCATGTTAATGTTCACAATCAACAGTTATTAGAAAATGTCACCAAGACAATTTAGCATTTCTACTTGGGTTTTTATTAATTTGCTGCCTAAATCTTAATATTTTGACTAGACTGACTACAAGCAGCCAGCACAGGAGAGTTTGGGATATATTCTTCTGCAGAAGAGCTCTTGAAAGGTTAAAGGTCACTTATCAAGAGAGGCAAAAAGGATAAGTGAGTGACAACATACAATGTTAAACTGCACTGTTTAGCAGGTCAGCCGAGCAATTAATCCTGAGCACTCCAATATGTCAAGATGCCGCATTTACCATCTTAATGTATGCAAATGATGTCATTAAAATGCATGTTCATGTTTAGTCTCTAAATGAAGAGCTCATTTGCACTCCCAACAATCCAGAGATTCATTATTACAAATTACAAAAATAATAATGACTCGAGACGTCAAATTTACTCTCCTTGTACACCCTCCCTTATTTACGTTGTAATTGTGAGAATAATTTACGTGACAATCAGCAATTTGCAGCTCCTGTATTGTAGGTTGCCAGCTGGCCGAGGCCATTACGTTATCTCTTGTTCTGCGGCTCCATATGATAAATAAAGAGCCGGAACATGACTGTAAGCAATTACAGTCTGCTATGGTGTTGTAAGAATGCAGAGGGTTGCAGAAAAACAGAGCGAACGATAAGCACGAGGACAAGGGAATGTGGAACACAAATGACCATCGTGATGTGAATAAAAACATAAAAGCTTTAGAAATAAACAGAAAATAAGCATCGGCAACAACAGATCTAATGCATCTGTAAATGATTCATGAGCAAAACATCAACTTCAGCATTGAGGAAATCAGTGTTTTGTCCTGAAGAGTTTGTAGAATTATTCATAAGGCATAGGCTTTGTAAATAGATCCTGATGATTAAAATGGAGGAAGTTAGGGGGTGGGGAGGGAGTGACAACCACAACTCGACTATCTCTTGAGACAGAACTACATGAAGGGAAAATATTCAGTTTCTTTAATCATGTTCTGCCCTACTTTTCATCTTCCTTTGATTCCAAACAGCCACTGGACACTGTCACGCTCGGCTTTATGAATCTGAAATCACTCCGTATATTTGTATATGGGTGAGCCTCAGCAAACAACACGGACAAGAGATTACGAGTCATTTTATGGAAAATAAAAACTCCTATTTTTCAGTTCAACTAGACTCTGTTGGCATGCAGTAGAGAATAGTTCACACAAGTTCCATTTATGTGCAAAGCAATTCAGACAAACTTAGACGAAAAGACGAAAGTAAGCCACTTACAATGACCTAGGCTAAAACGTACCTGTTATAGTACAAAGCATGTATTATCATTATTGAGGCTCGTCCCATTAGATCTGGGCTTTAGTGAACTGCTTGCATCTTCTTCACATCTCTTGTAAAGCACCTGTGAATGACAGATCGAAGTACTATGAGGTCGAAGTTTCAGCCCTGAATCTAAGGAAACAATCAATTAAACAGTTAAGGAAGCATCTTTTCCTCTCAAGAAAGCGAGTACAGTTGCTCCTGGTATTTAGGATGATGGTCACATTGATAATGCAAGTTTAATGCGGATTAGAAGAATAGAAAACCCTAAACAGCATGAAAAGAGGGAGACTGGGATTAGACCAAGCCTGAAACTAAAGCCTGTTAAACTCTGGGCCTAAATGGGTCGCGGTGGTATGATGATCTTTTGGTTTTACTCTTACGTACTGTTGCATTCTATGTAGAGAGTTATAACGGATTCAATTCTGTTCGTATTTCATGAGTGCGTTTTCAAAGTGGTTTGCCAAAAACGAATCTTAAACTCACCAAGACAGTGAATGATATGAGGTGAGAGTAGTCGGTCAGGGTAGTAACGCAACACTCCGCCACCAGGAGGCAGTGTTATGACGTTGAAGTTGACAATTCAGCCCAACCTCCGAAATTTGCGAAAACATGATGATTTTCTCAGATATTTCATCATGTTGGTTCTTCTTAAACATCTAACGTTACACTTCTAATTCATGGACCAGCCTCACAGCTGAGGACATATAGATATGTATACAGAAATTCTGTTAACTCAAGCTTCCTGTTTATTTGTCTCATTCTGCGAGCTCTATTGAATATGGTTTGCAGACGCACCTTGTTTATTTTCATCTGCCTTTTCCTTCGTCTCAAACACATACAGGTGTCCAAAATTGTGTACCGTTGACATGACGTGTACGCAACTTCCTCGTGTTTTCATTGGTCCGCGAGCTGAGCTGTTCGTTGACAACAATGTAACTTACTAGTGTCTCGCGGATTATAAGTTTACGGAAACCAACTCGCACACGAGAAAAGTACTTCTCCTTTCTTAGAACAGTCGCACTGCTCAAGTTTTTGGTTGATTTCAACTTAATTTGCCGATTGTTCCGCTTCCGTGACATTATTAACGTTTGATCGAAAATCCGACGCGCACTCACCCGAGTTTTTCTCTCCTAGTGCCGTATTTAAAACGTTCCTTAGGATCCTGTCCACTCTTTACGTGTACTAGATGAAGAAAATAAAAAAATGCTTTGTTCAAAAACACGTTTGACAGGAACATAGATGCTGTCGGCAAGCTGTCAATCATCATCGTCCTTATCCTGACTAAAATAATGTGTTCATTATCAGAGTTTTACTCCGACCGTTTCTAGTAGCACTTTCTGTTGCATTTAACGGAAAGAATATAGTTTTAAGACGGGATTCTGCACATGTCTTTCTTTTATTTGTCAAATTCACTAATGAGGATACAAACACGTGCCACTTGACGGCGGAAGGATTTTTCACTCGCACACCTGCCTTGAGCCGGACAGGTAACTCATTTGGCTACTCGATCATGCTAATAATATTCATTTGGTTCTCAGCGATTGTATCTGGTATTGATGGAATTAAAATTTGGTCAGTATTAGTGCGATGTATTGTATGCTAATTAGACTGGTGTTGCTAGTTTAGCCGTATGCTAGCGACAAACTCAGTTGGGCGAGTAAGGTTGGTTTCACGTTTAGTTCGATTGCCGGGTCCGAACCCTAGTTCTATTGCTCCCCATGGTTCTGCTAGACTGTGTTTATATGATTTGTATTATTATTAATGCCATATAGTGCATACAAAGAGAAACATTCTCATCGTTTATATTAATTTTTAGGTCGACTGCAGCTGTTTACCCTGTCGCTTGTAACGACTATGCAGAAGAAGGCGGCAAATTGCATAACATTGCTCGTTTCTCTTTTATACATTTCTGATTTTGAACCTTAAGTTCTGTTTCCAAAGCTTTAGCACACAACGGCACTTTCATCTGTGAATTTACTGCAAATGCTCTTAAGAAAGCTGAAGGTGAACAGAAATGAGATGTACAGCTCTCTTCTTGGAGTTCACCAGTCACGCTCGTCAGAAAAGTAAGTGAAACAAGCGCACATTTTTAATAAAGAATACGTCATACTGTATAAATTGATAGTGGTTCATGAAGCGTACTGGAGTTCACACGAACCACACCCAGGACCTCCCTTTGGACTCGGGTACAGTTTGCGGCCTACAGATTGCGCACTAAAAGTGCTAATGTAAAACCGCCCTAAGTTACAAGATAATGTCAGAGTCTGGCCTGTAAGGATGATTGACAGTTGATGCTGCATGCCATGATCAAATGCAGACTGTCTGTCATCATGCCAGGGCCTTGACTGTTTTGACTGCCTGGATTTACATGTAGGTTAATTCACTGAAGGCTCACATAGCCTGTCTACAGCAATGTGTATGTGATTTTCCCATGCAACAGAAGAATGATAAATGTTCAAGTTGTGGTCACATGATCAGAAATCGGACATACTTATCATGCACAGCTGTGTTTTATGAGCAAAGGGCAATGTGCTACGGAATGACACGAGATGGACAGAATGCAACTTTCCTTTGCTGACAGCTTCAGCTCCAAAGCACACAGTAGATATATACCAATTATACTTAACCCTTAAAAACTGAAATGCTTAGAAAGTTGTACTCAGCCTTGAATGCTTAAATGTAACTTTATTAAAGCGTCGAACAGAAAGTGCATGAAAAATATCTCCCCGGAGTTATTCCAATGCTTTCAAGATGAGAAGAGCTTCTTATTTATAACTGTATTGTTGAAAATGTTGCTTTATTGTGTTTATGATTTGGGATTTGGGATTACAGGGTCCTCTTGCATCTAACAAACATAACTTTAAATGAAAATAAATTGAACATATGAACTTAAATGTCTTCTGTACGAAGAGCGATGAGTGTTTTAATATGCATAATCCTGGATCACACACTAGACATCTGCTAACACTTAGAGGGGTAGCACTACTAAAATTTGACACAAAACCAGAGAACATAACCTTCAGAATTAACTTTTTGAGACTTTGAACAGCTCCTGTTCCATCACTTACTGGAGTTGTTCTTGCTGAAAGTGAGAGTTCACCTCAAAATGAAAATCTTTCAACACATACTCACTCTTTTGTCTTTTCAAACCTACTCTCTTCCACAGAACACAATGAAGATATTTTGATGAAAAATTGGTAAACCAAACCGTGTCGGCACAAAACCAATGCAATTGAATGGGTGCCAGTTAACAACATTGTACAAAATGTTCTTGGGTGTTCTGCGGAAGAAAGTCATACTGGTTAAAATGACAAGAGGGTTACCAATAACATAATTTTTTTAAATTATTTTTTAAAATGTTTTTTTACTTTTTGATGTGTATATATATTTGATGTATATATATTTTTGATGTTAGTGCTGTGATTATTTGTTTTGTAAGGTCTGTGTTTAATTTCGGCAAAGGTCATTGTACTTTTCTGTTCTTTTGTGTGTTTTTATTAAAGATCGCATGTCACACCCATCTCACATTAATCTTGAGTGCCTCCATATATCAGTTTCAAACGATCTCCTAAATCCTGCGTTATTATTACATCCATCAATGAAAGGCCTTGAACAAACAGACAACAGATGCACCGAAACTTCACTATCGCAAAAGTAAAGAACTGCAGCGCAGCACAGATAACCTTGATGCTAAGCAGGTCTCGCTCGCGGGTTGGCTCGTGGGCGGCTCTTTCACCTTGCTGTGCTTTTGGCCAATAAAAGGAATAGGGAGACGACACAGGGATCCAGAATTGGCAAAAAAACTTTCCGAAACAAGTCAGAATGCTTGGGGAGTGTATCAAATACAGAAATACTACACGTCATACGTCCAACTCGTTTTTTAACAATGAGAAGCCAGCATGTCTAACAGTGTAAAGAAGTCAGAATGCATGACATGATACCGATCTTATAGAAAGATATCGAACCCAATTGCTGTTCCCGAAGTGCCGCTAATTCAACCCAAAAGCAAAATGCGTCATGCTCCCCACAGAAAACCCCTGGTGTCACCAGTACCACCGTTGGGAAATTTTAACCGAAGGGAAATTTTCATCACCGCCACATCCCAAGCGACGGCC
Organism: Triplophysa dalaica; assembly: GCF_015846415.1. Taxonomy (NCBI): domain Eukaryota; kingdom Metazoa; phylum Chordata; class Actinopteri; order Cypriniformes; family Nemacheilidae; genus Triplophysa; species Triplophysa dalaica. Next base: position 1,080,187 of record NC_079553.1, read on the forward strand.
AGATAGCTCTCGCTTTAAGATCTGATAGGATGAGCCATGTTCAAAGCTGATGTAAAGTAGCAGAAAAACACACACCTGTGCCTTCACGTCAATTGACTGCTATTATTGTGGCAAGTTTCCACAAGCCACTAAACCGTAAATAACTTTTTAACTCAAATAAATGTTTATTTTTGTGATTATAATTATATATGTACTGTATTTCTGGAATCCTAATAACACATGCTTGTTTTCAGTTAATAATACATTCCCTTGGCATGATTGTGTGCTTTAAAATGATGGATAACTGTAGGAAGTTTATTTCTTTTTCCCTTTCTTTTTCCCTTTCTCTCTCTCTCTCTCCGTCTCTCTCTGTCTCCGTCTCTCTCTCTGTCTCTCTCTCCGTCTCTCTCTCTGTGTCTCTCTCTCTGTCTCTCTCTGTCTCTGACTTTCTCTAAAATCAGCTAATCGCTCTAGCAGTTCCGTCTGCAGGATGGCTGTGAAAACACCTTAATTGTTACACTAACAAGAAACCTGAGGACAGTGGGGAAAACCAGCACGTTGAACTCCGAGCTCAGTTCAGTCGCCATATGAGCGTTGCCAACCACTTGAGGAAAATGGGAGCTCTTTTCCTCCGTTCGTGCTTTTTTGTATTATGGCCTCGCCGCGAATGGTGAAAAACCGACATATTTTGTTAGAACAGGCCGAGCTAGAGGAAGTTGTTTGTCTTGACTGCTAATTGCTGCGGAGGGCTGTCAGTGGGGTTTGGATGATGGTTATTGGTGCTCTGGGCTGGCATAGAGATGCAGGCTGTGTGCTACTCCTGTGGGCAGGGGCATTCCAGCCTCTTGCTTCGCTTTTGCTGAGCCAATTAGCGAGCGTGATAACATCTGGTGCAAAAGGACAATACGACTCCGTTCAGATCCCCTAAGCGAGTGTCTCTCTCTGAAGGAGCGAGGGCTTGAGCAGGCATGCTGGGAAACTGGAGAAGGAACAGCATATGGCCTCAGCTACTTTGATACAGCTGAATGACTTTCACGTTTGCTCTCTCTCTCTCTCTCTGTCTGTCTTGTGTTCACTTGTGTGTGTGTGTGTGTGTGTGTGTTTGTGCGCAGGGATAGAATTAGGTAAAGAGAACCTCATTCTGTCTCTGAACACACACACGCAAGCGTTACAGAAACGCACACAGCCTGACTAAACAGGATTACTGGGAGATTTGAAAGGGGCATGGGGAGATGATGGAGGATAGCACAGATCCGATTGAAATGCTTTTTAGTCTTGTGAATGCGAGAGGACATGGAGTTTTTAACGGAACCAATTGTGCCGTGCAGTATTTAACCAAGCTTACACTGGGAATGGAAATGAGGCTGTTTGGTTCTATAGCTCGGTCTGGACCTGAGATCAACAGTCATTTTTGCCTGATTTAAAAGGTTTAGAACTGAAAGCAGTTTGCTTTCTAAATCTTAAACTCTTGAAAACATGTTCTTGTGCACACTGTCGTACATCAGCAGGTACAAGCGATGGCTATAAAGTATACTGCCATTTGTATTCAACAGCTGAACTGGAACAAAATGAGCGGATGTGAATTCGGAAATTTCCATGAGTGCAACTGCGTAATTATAGTACACAGAGAATCTCTGCCCTGATTAGACCCCAGACCCTCTTCGCTACACACTCGCTGTCTTGTCTTTCTCCGTTATCAATTTGTCGGAGCAGAGCAGCGTTAAACATGCGCAGCTAGCTGGGTAATTTGATCAGATCAGTAATTCTGGAATCAATTCCAAATTGGATGAAAAAGGTAAAACGTTACCCACGTGTGACGTGACCGCCGTCGATGAGCTGATTTGTTTTACCATGCCTGAGTGAACAAATTGTTCTTTTAAAGGACACTACACTACACTACCTACAGACTATACTAGAGACTCAATAAAGGTCCAATGTGTTTTTTTGGGGGGGGGGGATCTATTGACAGAAATGCAATGTAACAATGTCTTCACAGCTGTAGAAAGACATTACAATACATTACATTTACATTTGGCAGGCTGCTAGCGCCATGCTCTTACCACTGATCTACAGGAAAGCATAATGAATTACAGCAAAATGAGCTACAGGAAAGCATACAATAAATTACTTAATGAAGCGCTATGTTTTTATTACCTTAGAATGAACTGTGGGTCCCCTTACACGGAATTCGCCATGTTGTTTTTTACAGTAGCCATAAAGGGATAAACTGCTCTTGAGTGGGTTTCATAAATACGTTATATTCTTCGACAAAAAAAAAAAACTTACATTTACATTTAGTCATTTGGCAGACGCTTTTATCCAAAGCGACTTACAGTGCACTTATTACAGGGACAATCCCCCTGGAGCAACATGGAGTAAAGTGTCTTGCTCAAGGACACACTGGTGATGGATGCTGGGATCAAACCAGCAACCTTTTGATTTACCAGGTCAGTGGTTTAACCCACTAGACCACCATCTCCAATCGCAGGCAGTCCTAGCTAAACTTGACTACATCTTAGTCCTGTAGCAGCCACAGTGGAACGAAAGTGAGGTGTGAGCAGTGGAGTGAGCCATTGATTGCAATTCGCAACCTCACTTCATACACTGGACCTTTAAAGTATTTGAAATGCATTTGTAATTGTATGGAGAAAAGTCATGAGTTAAATATAGGGTTATTGTAAGCATTTAAATTGATTTTGCACAAAATGTTTCAAAGGCATAGAGCTGCAATGTTCTGTAGAACAAGAGGCTTGATTTCTTTAAAGAGTACATAACCAGGGATTTTTAAGGTCCTTCTTTGGTTTATGGAGTGTCCAACAATAAGTTTATTTACATACAGTGTGATTGGTCAGATGGTCTAGTCTGATGTGTTTGGTCTACCGTGAATGAGGCTCATGAGCTACAGTGTTTGAGGGAGAAGAGTTATCGCAGGCAGTCCTAGCTAAACGTAGGCGGGGACCATATGTAGCCATGTAAATCCGTGGCTGTTTGCAAATCAAACTAGGGACGACTCGTTTGCGTGATTCAGAATAGACTCCCTTGATTTCAAGACATTAACTTTGTTATTCATTCACCTTCGGATTTACAACTTGGCAGACTGCTTACTTTCGGCTTGAAATGTAATTTTCATGATCTCATGTTATGTACTCTTTAACATTTCTCATCATTCTCGTAATTCTATTTGTGTGTAACTTTTGCCTTTTAGATTTGTGATGTCATTTCCTAAACACTCAAACTCAAAGTTTTGCCAGTGCATCACTGTATCTCACTGATGCCTCATGGGATTTTCCGCCATTTGTCATCAACTAGATTTCCCACTGACTTCTTGGCTTCATAAATTATACAGCAAATGATCCTGCGGTGGAATGAAATGCTGAAAAAGCTAATCATGTGCCACCACACAAAGCTTATTAGCTGCTGCTAATGCTTGTTTATGTGCAGGTAATGTAAAGAAAAGCCCATGACACTTTGTGCCAGCCCTTTCTGAACCGTACAGCTGAAATGCAGAATCTCAGCAGGGTGGTAGAAGGTCACATCCTCTACCTGCTGTTCGAGTGCTCGTAGATGTGTGATTCCTTAAATGCTAAGAGAGAAGTGTGTGCATGGCTTAAGCAGGCTGTCTGACCATATGGCCGCATTCATCATGTATCAGCTCTCATTAAAAGAGCCGTCATTAGGCTACGATGCTCAGCTGGGCGCAGCTGCCCACACCTGACAAGCCCCTGATTCTCTCAACTGAAATGTGCTGCATAACCAGTCTGCTGTGCAGTCAAGCCATACTGTGCCTACTGCATAACCAACCATACAGACGCACACAGTCACCCTGAACTGGCATGAGTTGCTTCACTAAGTGCTCAGGTGATAGCTATATTAACACTTAATGTAATGCTAAAACTTGTGGGACATTACATTTGTGGTTTTAAAGGTTTTGGCATATGTGAGTTTGATGTCATATGTAATCTTAATTTGTACTTCTTTACCTTTATATGGTGATTTACCTGGCCATACTAAGTGTTTTGAGCCATGAAATGCAGTTGCTCAGGTGTTTGGGTGTTGCAATGCAGGTGCAGGATTATTCTGGGTAAATTTATCGTTCTGGTAGTTGCTAGAAACTCTTTATGATATCCTGGTCCCTATATATTGACCACGTTTACATGGATGTCAGTTATCGGATTATATGCCTTATTTTGAGTAAAATGATATTACGATTAAGATGTTTACATGAGATGTACCTTTCATGTTCCTGTTTGACATGTTACACTACATAGTGAATTAATGGCGTACTGCATGACGTCCCTAAGTGATGCCGTTCGACGTTCCCTCCATAATTTCATGTATCATCAAACACTTCGTCTTCGCCATGGTAACAGACACAGTTTTTGGTGTTTTATTTGTTTTCTAGAATTGTTGGGATCTTTCTTGTTTCCCTTTCGGGCCAAAAATGTGCTTTCTCGCTTGAAGCCATGTTGTTTGCCGTAAAACCAAACGTTGGTCCACTGCCATGCGTGTGTGTGACCTGTTGCAAAGTGGCGCCAAAATTCCTACGCGGCAGTAATAGTGTGATTAACATGTGTACATGTCTATACCACACTTCCATAATGCCACTAAAATAGGAGTTCTCCACCCGTCTTAATTCCATTTGTCTTTCCTGGCATTATGAGTTTAGAGGGATTAAGATCATCAAAAAGATCTGTTTACATGCTCCATTTTTAATCAGAGGATTGACTTAATCCTGTTCATATCAGATTATTGTTGTCCATGTAAACCTGGTCAGTGTTTTATTCACGGGTAAAAATCATCAGCCTAACTGCACACCTATGTTATCACGGTGTCATGGATGAGTTACTGGCCAAAGTTTAATACCCAATTGTAAGGGTTTGTTTAAATCCTTTGTGTGATTTACGGTAAACAATGTCTGTAGGCAAGTTGTGTCCTGAAATGCATTCCTGATGCGGCCCCAGAGACGCAACATCAGGGCCAACCTGAAGCTCATCTCCAGAATGGATCACATGTCTGAGCTCTGCTTGTTTAGTCTCGTCCATCTTTAGCTCAAATTGTTTAACCCCTGTTTTTCGAATCCCACTCAGTGCGTAGACGTACAGGCAGTGCTAACATACGGTGTGCTAAACGTCTTCAGCACCAGAGCGTTGTCCCAGATGGCTGCTGGGGAATTGTTTGATTTCCTTGTCATCAGAATGTTAACACCCATCAGTCTCACCCGACTCTTGGCTTCATATGAAGCTTGAAAGTGAATTTTCCCATCCATATTCGAGACAACAGAAACAGACTGACGGCGTGTGGAGGTTACACTTGCGTGATCTCTTGCTTGTGAATCACTAAAGATTCTCCTGAACCTGATGGTGTTTGTGACTGGACGTGGCACACATCAGTATCTTCGGTGTCTTTACATCTTTGAGTTTGCATTCTTCACAAAACTGTGTATAAAAATGTGTATGGCTAATATGATTTGAATGTACAATTTTCTCCAGCTGTTGCAGTTCCCTTTCTGTCGGTCTCTCGACGTTGTGTCGAGAACGACAGATGGGGTTCGCCCTTGAGAACCAATCAACTCTGACTACTATAGAAAAGGCCAATGAAATTTGGCGAATGCAATTTGCATGCCGGGCTCCGCCCCCGGAAATCCGGTATAAAAGGAGGCCGGCGTGCAGCATTCACTTACCTTTTGTTCTTCAGAGCCATCGCTCATGAGTACAACTCAGGATTCAATCCTCTACAACTACACGCTGGTGCTACGACGTGTTACAGCGGATCGTCCCTTCCTGCAGCGACCTTCCCCTGGGCGTCTCGGCGGTTCCGGAGGTGTTAGAGATTTTTTCTAAAAGTCCTTTTCAGGACTGACTGAGCATTCTCCAGCGCGGCATGTCCCGCTGTTCTCTTGGGTGCGGCACCCTCATCGAGGAGGGGGATGGACACGATCACTGCATTAGGTGTCTGGGCGTCCAGCACACTGAAGCAGCGTTCGTTGACACATCTGCCTGCACTGCGGGCAGATTGTCATTCAGAAGTTGCGGTCACGGGTGGCTGTCTTCCTACGGGAACCAGCCACCATTTCGTCTGCTACCCGGGCTGTGACATCTGTGGCTACGGCCCCGATGACCACCCACGTTAGCAGCGTTAGTGATACGGGGAACTCTGCGAACGTAAACCCGCCAGCCAAGTGCTCACGGGCCGATCGCACCCCGATTCGCTCTTCTGAACGTTCCCCAACCGGCGGTGGCATACCGTCCGGATCCTCACGCACACACTCGGAAACGATGTGTGACGTAGATGAGATGTCGCTCGCAGCATCGGAGGGAGACTGGCATCCGACTCTGCCGAATCCAAACTCCACCCCCAGCGGTCGAGTTCAGGAGGAAGCAGAAGTGATGTCATCCGTGCTAACCCGGGGATACATGGTTCCCGAGGTCGGTGCGCGGTGCAAACCGCGCCCACCCCGGGTGCCATGTTTTTCCCGGAGGTGCATGAGGAGCTGTGTAAAACTTGGAACGCTCCACTCACGGACCGTTCCAGTGAAACCAGCTCCGGCTCCCTTACTTCCCTCGATGGTGAGGCAGCCAAGGACTGCGTCGAGATCCCCCGGGTGGAACGTCCGCCTGCGGTGCACCTGTGCCGCGGACGGCTACCACCTGGGGGGGGATCGACCACTCCTACCGTCCAAAGCACGTAAGACTTCGGCATCACTGGTGTCGAAAGCTTGCGATGTTGCGGGCCAGGCTGCCTCCTCTCTCTATGCCTTGGCCATCCTGCAGGTCCGCCAGGCCAGGGCGTTGAGAGGGCTCCACGAGGGTAAGGCCGACCCGGGTATAATGCAGGATCTCCGTGCCACCGCTGACAGCGCTCTACGGGCGACTAAGGCGGCGGCACGGGCCCTGGGTCGGACGATGTCCACGGTAGTGGTCCAGGAGAGACACCCCCGGCTATACCTTGTGCAGAAGAGTGACAGCAAGGAAGTCCGCTTTCTTGATGCACTCATCTCGCAGGGTGGGTTGTTGGTAACACCGTCGAGGACTGCGCTCAGCAGTTTTTTGACGGCGAAGCAGACAGTGGCAATTAACCACATTTTTTTCACGCCGCGACTCGGCCGCCTACAGGCCTCCGAGATCTCACGTGACGTCTGCTTCCCTGCAACCCAGGACCCTTTCGACATCGGCTCCGGTTCCTGTGCCCCCACAGGCGGCACCCCGGAAGCAGAGGTCGAGGGGGAAACCTCCACCCCGTCAGCAACCTCCTCGCGAGAAGGGACACTGACGGGAAGACCCCAGGGAGAACAACATCGGGCCCGAACCTTCACAGCCACGGCTCTGATCGGTCGGTACGGGACGACTCCTGCCTCGTCACCAAAGCCGGGCCCTTGTTAGGGCTTGGCGCCCACTTACTCACTGAGTTTTCTGTTCTCCCCGGGTTTACTTGCAGCCGATCGCACACTCCACTGGACTGTGCTCGGCGAACCGACCTCACACCCTGGCGAGGCGTGAGGTCGTACACATATGACAGCCGTCACCACTCTCAAACCGACAGTGCGTGCCGTTGTCCCGCCAGGCAGGTAAGCAGGCGGAGCAAAAACCTTCCCTCCGGGGACTCCCCGCGACATGGTTAGCGCCGCCAGCCGACGAACCACCCCCCGTGGGAATGATGAAGCAGACCGTCCCCTTGGTCACCCTGTCACAGTCCCTGGGAGCTCGAGAGCTGCCCACACTGTCTCGCTGGCTAATGAGGGCGGTCCGTCTTGGTTACTCGATCCAGTTCGCCAGAGACTCACCCAAGTTTCGGGGCATCATCTCTCCCTCTGTCAGAGGCAGGGACGCCTCCGTACTTCGGGTAGAGGTCACCACCCTTCTGGCAAAACAGGCATCGAGTTCGTCCCTCAAAACCAAGATGTTCAGTGGGTCACCACCCGCACTTCATCGTTCCCAAGAAAGACGGCGGGTTGCCCCCAAAGGCTGCGTACCCTGAACAGAGCACCTTCACAAGCTGCCATTCAGGGTGCTCACACAGAGGCGCGTCCTGATATCTATGAGGTGTCAGGATTGGTTCGTGGCAATCGACCTGAAGGACGCTTACTTTCATGTCTCGATCCTCCTCGACACCGGCCGTTCCCACGGTTCGCGTGCGAGAGGCGGGCATATCAGTACAGAGTCCTCCCTTTCGGTCTGTCCCTGACCGCCCTTTCTCCCTGAGAGGAGGAAGGCGAGCGGGTACTAAACTATCTCAGCGACTGGCCTATCTTGGCACACTCGCGAGATCTGTTATGTACACAAAGGGACCTGGTGCTCCGGCACCTAGGTCGATTGGGACTCCAGGTCAACCAAGAGAGGGGCAAGCTCTCCCCAGTGCAGAGCATCCTCTTTCTCGGTATGGAACTCAGCTCTGTCACCATGTCGGCACACCTGTCCGCAGTTGTGCCCAACCAGTGTTGAACTGTCTGAAATGAACATTTTAGGCAGACAGCGGTCCCCCTGAAACAATTCAGAGGCTCCTGGGACACATGGCGTCCTCGCGGGTTAATACCCCTCGAGTTGATGCACATGACACCGCTCCAACACTGGTTTCAGAGTCGAGTTCCGAGGAGAGCGTGGCACACCGGCAGCAGGCGCATGGTGATGCCGCCCTGCTGCCGACGCACCATAACCCCTAGTCTTTATGACTTTTTCGACGGACTCAGGTCCCTTTGAGCAGGTTATGAGGCAGGTCGTGGTGACGACTGAAGTCTCCCTGCAGGGGTGCAGTGTAGTGTGCAACGGGCACGCAGGTGGGGTGTTGGACGAACCCCCGCCTGCGCTGGCATATCAATTGCCAAGAGTTGTGGGCTATGCTACTTGCACTGAGCAGGCTACGGCCTCTCGTGCGAGACATGCACGTGCTGTTCCGAGGACAGCACTATAGCTGTAGCGAATACAGATCGTCAGGGTGGCGTTCGCACACAGCAGCTAAACACAACTTGCTCGACGCCTCCTCCGGTGGAGTCAACAGGTGACTCGTTCCCTGCAGGCCACACACCCCGGGCAAACTGAACTAGACAGCCGACGTGCTTTCTCGCCAGTTTATGCCTCGTGGAGAGTGGCGACTCCACCCCCGTGCAGTCCAGCTCATTTGGAGGCTGTTCGGGTAGGCCCAGGTAAAACCTGTTCACCTCCCGTAACACCACCATTTGCCCGCTTGATAGTCCCTGCCCTCGGCACGGATATCCTTGCACACAGCTGGCCGCGGGATGGGCGGAAGCACACCTTCCCCCCCCCAGGAGCCTTCTTGTACAGACTCTGTGCAAGGTCAGGGAGCAGGAGCACCAAGTGTTATTGGTTACACCACACCGGTCTAACCGCACTTGGCCTCAGAGCTGATGCTCTGGACAGCGACTCCCCCTGAACCATTCCCCTGACAGAGGACCTGCTCTCTCAGGGGAAGGACACGTTCTGGCATCCCAGATCAGACCTCTGGAACACCCATGTCTGGTCTCTAGACGGGACGAGAAGATCCTAAGATGGCTACTCCCCCTATACGGCTGAGACCATCACCCAGGCTAGGGCCCCATCTACTAGGCGGTTACACGCCTCTAGACGGTGCCTCTTCTCGTGCTGGTGTCTTTCTCAACGAGAAAGACCCACTGAGGTGCTTGATCAGGATTGTGTTCCCCTCCTCACGAGACTGGAGACTAACATCTCCCTTCCACACTGAAAGTGTATGTAGTCGCTATTGCCACTCATCACGACTCAGTCGGTGGAAAGTTTCTAGGGCAACACGACCTGGTCACCAGGTTCCTAAGCAGCGAGAGGGCGGAATCCGCCTCATCTCCGCTCCATACCCTCTTGGGACCCTAAGTGGTCCTGGGGAGCCTCAGGGCCCCCCAAAGAGCCCCTCGGAGGTTCCGATCTTCCTCATAGAGTAAGACGGCCCTCCTGACGGCGCTCACTTCCTTCAAGAGGGTAGGGGACCACCGAGCATCCTCCGTGTCCCTGGATTGCCTTAAACTCGGCCCTGGAAACTCTCACGTTATCTTGAGACCCAGGCCCGGATGCGTGCCCAAGAAGTTCCCATTACTCCCTCCGGGGCCAAGTGGTGAACTTGCAGGCGCTCCCCATGGGGGAGGAAGACCCAACCCGATTAGTGTTGTGTCCAGTACGTACTGGACCGCACGCAGAGCTCTGAAGCTCTGACCAGCTCCGTGTCTGTTGGAGGACAGCAGAAGGGGAAGGCTGTCTCCAAACAGAGGCTGGCGCACTGGGTCGTGGACGCCGTTACGACGGCATCCCGATCTCAGAATCTCCCATGCCCATTGGCAGTGAGGGCTCACTCCACACGGAGTTTAGCCACCTCCTGGACACTGGCAGAAGCGCCTCTCTAGCAGACATCTGTAGAGCTGCGGGTTGGGCTATGCCCAAACACCTTCGCAAGGGTTAACAACCTTCGCGTAAACCCGGTGTCAGCCCACGTCCTGCGTGGCGACATGTAGGACTGGCATCCGGGGGGGCGTATGCCTGCGAAAGCACCTTTCCACCCTCTAACAGGTTGGGTCAGTGTGCTATTTACCTTTTCTTCTTACCCGAACACATCGCTAAGAAACTGGTACCTCACCAGCCTCCCTTCTTACCCAGACACTGGTTAAGAATAGGCATTCCATCCATCACCAAACAAGCACCCCCTGGGGGCTGGCTGGGCAGAGCAGCCTTCCCCCTTAGGCCGGGATACCATGTGAGCTATCACAGATAGCTCTAACCGGACCTAGTGCTACCGGACGTCTGTAACACCCCCTCCGTGGGCTGTTCCGTCTGATGTATCCTCATGAGAATGGTTCCCACTCCTGGTAACCCATGAGCTTCCCCAGGTGGGCCTCCACCTCGCGGTTAACTACTCAGTCCGCACGTTCCATGCGTTCTCCTCCAAGGACGAGACCATACCTATATCCACCATATTCCTCCCCACGGGTAGGAGGTGGCCTCTGTAGCGCTTCTCTGATTAAGAGTCGCGCTTACCCGGTGTAAACTGATCTGGACGGCCTCTCGCCTATAGAGAGCTAAGGCCCCGTCCGTGAAAGTTACCGGTCAGGGCTGTACCCATCTTTCTCCAAGAAAGCTCTGGAACCCCCCGACCACCACACTGGAAGGTTACAGTCTCACGAAAGCTTCGAGATGACACGCCCAGGCTTGTTACCGTCGCTTCGCTAGAGATTGTGACGCGATACAGCGTTGTGGCGTTTTCCATAGGCAACCCCATCTGTCGTTCTCGACACAACGTCGAGAGACCGACAGAAAGGGAACGTCTTGGTTACGTATGTAACCTCAGTTCCCTGATGGAGGGAACGAGACGTTGTGTCCCTTATGCCACGAACACGTATCGTATTCTGCTGCAGTTTGAGAGGTCTCAGGCTCTTCAGAACAAAGGTAAGTGAATGCTGCACGCCGGCCTCCTTTTATACCGGATTTCCGGGGGCGGAGCCCGGCATGCAAATTGCATTCGCCAAATTTCATTGGCCTTTTCTATAGTAGTCAGAGTTGATTGGTTCTCAAGGGCGAACCCCATCTGTCGTTCTCGACACAACGTCTCGTTCCCTCCATCAGGGAACTGAGGTTACATACGTAACCAAGACGATTTTACGGATGGTGCACACACTTATACATTTTTAGAATGTGCTGATTTGTGCCTGAGAGCTGCCTTTTTTGATGCTGGTTATGTTTATTTGCTAAATTTATATAACATATATATAATATATAGAAATATATAATTTCTTTTTAACGGAGTAAATGCTAGCTTTAGTAGTACTTGCATTCCATCAAGTGTATCATTTTTAAGGTATTTAAGTCTGTTTTTATACATTTATACATCTGGCTGCCTTAAAGCTGCAATGCTATGATCAAAGTTATAAAGCCACTTTGGTTTTTTGGATCTGTGAATGATGTTTTACTGTGCTCAGGCATCAGTTTAGCAACTTGGCTTGGTTAATGTTGAATCTGTCAAATCAAGCTGGTCTTCACTCTTGACCAAGAATGTTTTTAACATGCATGTTTTAGGGTTACACAGTAAACGAACAACGGCGGTACCCATTGACATTGGTTCTGTGTCCATACAATTGAAGTGAATGGGTACCGCCATTGTTCGGCTACCAACATTCTTTTAAGTATCTTTTTTTAAGTTCTGCAGAAGAAAGTAAGTCATACAAGTTGACAATGGCGTGAGTAAATGATGACAAAATGTAATTTTTGTGCGAGCTATCCCTTTAAAGAATTGAGTAGCGACTTTAAAATAATGAATTTGCTCATTGACCTTTTTACAATGGCCTCAGGCTCCACACAATGTGGCGCTTTGGAAACTATACTGTAAAAGAGCAACAGCACAGCGCGTCAGTTGTGTGGGACTATTTTTGCTGTTCTGTGTGGATGATGCTGTGCAGTATCAGGTATTGCATTGTGCTAACATTGAAGGTGAGGTGGTTGATTTGGAAGGGTGCAATTTATTTTGAAAATTATAATCCCACCCTCCATGCGATTCGCCGTCCAAAGCCACGCCTCCTTCAACACATGAATGTATTTCGTAAATCCACGTAACGAATTGCAAACTAAACTTAACTTTTTTCGTCACTGCTTATTGGAGTTTATTGGAATTACTTATTGTCTGTTCCAAAAGTAAGTTGGATTTTTGCTGATTGCCATCATTCACCATACATTGACATAGCAGACGTGAGAGCGCTGCGGTGCTGATGACGTATGATGTCTGCGCGAACCAGGTGCACAGTGGTATGCCAAATACATTGGCTGAAAATGTACACATGACCAGTCACAGCGTTCTGCTTGAACGTTTTGATTGGGCGAATGATTTTTTTGTTCTACTCCTTTCACAGACAAAATGTAATTATATAAAATAATTTTTGACCACTATACTTCTTTATTACTATCAGGATGTAAAGAGATTTCCCATCAACAATTCTGGACAGGATCACCCACCATGCCTTTAATTCTACAACAAGAGGCAAGACATCATGCAGCACTTGCACAATAATAAAAGACAATAAGATAATACATACACACTTTATATTTTTACTTATTTATTTAATGATTTTCTAGTAAGTTAACAGACAATGTTTAAGTACAATCAAAATATTTATCATGTTTATTACAGTGCTTTGTCATGATAATTATTACAGGTTTACATGGCTAGAAATGTAACAAATCATTTACATTTATGCATTTGGCAGACACTTTTATCCAAAGCATCTTACATTGTATTTTCCTATACATTTTTTTCTATGCATGTGCAATCCCCTGTTATCGAACCCACAACCTTGCGTTGTTAAAGCAATGCTCTTACCACTGAGCTACAGGAATATGATCTTAAGCCTGGCCTATAGTGTATGGTAAATCTGTCCAATATTGCGTTGGTTACTGTGTTTTATTGATTATCTGTATTAAATAATACAGAAGATAAGGTGCTTAATGAGAGACACTCAGGTTAAAGGATGAAATCCATTCGTTTTCAGATATTTGATCCTTCCTGCACCTGAATATGCTTGAACTAATGTGTCTCACTGAAAAACAATGTGATTATTTTGTATAAAATGTACAGTGTGAACAAACGTCTGATTATCATTAAAAGGCGAGATTTGGGGTGAAAGCAGATCATACAAGAACATGTAAATTACATTGTACGAATTTATACAAATAAAACGTCAAATAGTTATGAATGAGATAACGTTGTTAGTAAAGACCTTTCATATGTATGCAATGCATGCATTCTAATTATCATCACCTGACTGCAGTGATGTGATGTGGTATAAAATGCAAATCTTGTGATCGAAGACAGTCCAGTTATCTCTGATGTTTTCTCATAAATTACCAGAAATCATCAGCGCCCCTAAGTAAGTTCATTAATCAAGGACTCAGTAATCAGCTCCGAGGAGTAATGAGGTGAATTAAGCAAAACACACAAAGTGGCTGAGATCTTCAGCTTGAGCCGCTGCTGAACACGGACGACAACATTGAGCGGCTCATTATAAACATCTTCAGAATCTTCAACAGAGCTCCTACCCGTCCAGAGCCTCTGGCTGGGATGACGTGGTATGTTATTTTACGACATGAGCTAATTGTCTCAGGGACTTGGCTAGTCTTTGGGTTTTGCGATTCGGCTAAGGGCCCTGGTGTTGTTTAATGAAGACTTATGAGGCAAGCGATAGTTGTTGGCTGCTTGTCGGAGGTGTGCTTGTCGGTTTCAATCCCCTCCCCCCTCCCCCGCACGCGCCGTTTGTTTTCAGAAACAATCGTAAAGCTGTATCTATCTTTTGTATCTATTTCTTTTAGCGCTGGGACGGCTCCATATATCGGTTTCAAACCATCTCCAAATCCAACGTTATATCCACCGTTTATATAACATTCATCACCCAAATGCAGTGAACAACAATAAGCCCAACTCTTTTTTTGACAAGTTGACCATGTTAAGCATGAGAAGACAGAACTTTTAACTGTTTAAAGTCAGAATGCATGACACATCATTGCAGGGCTGCTTTAACATGAACAAAACATCTTTGTGCTAGACACAAACAAAATGCTTCATAAAAAAAGTAGTAGTGGTTGTTGCTGTGTGAAATTTTCTGGAGGATCTATTCACAGAAATGCAATATAATGACTTCATAGGTGTATAAAGACCTTACATAATGAAGCGTTTCTTATTTTATTACCTTAGAATGAGCTATTTCTATCTACATGCACCGCTGGTCCCCTTACATGAAATTCATCATGTTGTTTCTACAATAGTTTAAACGAACACACTTCCGAACTACAGAGTGCGTTTTTGAAATATGTTATCTTTTTCGGCGAACAAGCGAAATGTGACAACATTTGAATCCTGGTCAGATACCCTAGTGCAGGGCTAGTCAAATGGCGCACTAACATTTCAAATAAGTGGAGAGAATTTAAGAACGATGTGCTTTAAGAAATGTTCCAAAGCGCTGCAACATTCAATACGAAAGTAATTCCCGCGGCCATAATGATTGACGTCTTAAGATATTTGATCGGTCTGTCTAAAGAAAATTCATGAGATTTACAACGTTATAAGTGTCAATCCAAAGCCACAGGCAGTTGGTTTGCGCACGTGATAGGTTGCGTTCCAAAACACGTCTTGTGCCCTTGAAAGTTACTGCAGGTCGGACACACCACCTGAACGGTTGTCTCAGATAAGGCAAAAACTGTAGTTTTATTACTGCATTAATTATGTATGATTTAAACGGCTATATTTACGAAAAACAGCTGTTCATCTCCCTCAAGAAATTGCACTGCAAAGGATCTGCCCTTATAAGCCCGTGGGGCACATGAATGCGATAGGAATTCAGATGCGATAATAGCGTTGAGTTGATCAATTGATTGGCTGTATAAGATGCTAGTTTAACTGGGGGAGCGATTACATTTGTGATGAATGTATTATAGTTTTTAACTTTTATTGATTTGACTTTCATTAAGTAAAAGTAAGTAAATAATATTAGGTAAGCTAACGCATCAAGAAATTTAAAATATAATTCAAAAGACATTATCATTTTTTATTAAATATCACAAAAAGGCAAAAATAATGGATGCAATAAATAACAGAAATACAAAATACTGAAGAAATTAGGTAAAAAAACTGGTCTCATTTCTGGCCCTGAAGAAAATTAGTTGAAGACCCCTGCGGTAGTGCTTCGTAAGGGAGGGGTGGAGAGAGCCGTTGGTTGCAATTCGCAGCCTCACTGCTAGATGTCGCTAAATTTCATACAAACACTTTGGAAACCAACCGTACAGTATACTTAAACTTTTTTTCTGGGAAAATGAATATAATTTAATGTGAAAACTATTCAGGGATTGCATTTCTAGAAGTATGCCAGTGTAGAGAGAGCTTTGGGACAGTGTTTCTCGTGTACCTCAGTACTTTAAGTTGTGTTTTTTTTTTTTGCCAGGGAGTGTGGTGGTCTGCAATTAAGACTTCAAAGACAGATGTGAGCAAGACGAAAAGCACATGGTGGGAAATCAGACGGGAATTGTGGTGAAGTATTTTTCAAGCGAAGTGATCTTTGAGGTTTAGGGTTTGATCAGAGCGGAGCAGAGAGAGATAAATGGAAGGGGACTCCCAAGACCAAAGCTGTGATTGGGACAAATTAGTTTGGATTCTGAGGACCAGCTGCAGGGTTTTTTTCACGCACGCACATACAGAACAAAATTGTTGAGAGCTGTTGTGGCTGAAAAGCCAAGTGGAGCAGGAAGTGTGTCTATGAGGGAAAGCTTGTGTATTATTCAGGTTTTGATTGTGACATCTGCAGCGATGGCGACCACATCTTCAGCCCGTATCGCTGTCTTCTCCGAGCCTTTTCAGAGCTGCCTTAGATGGCGTTTGAGACAAATGTGACAGCTGGTAAGCCCCCCTCTCCTTTCCCATGGAGAGTATGTTGTATGATGGAATGAAACCAGATCGAGGAGAGAGAGTCGATCTAATTAACTTGCTACTGATCACTCATTTCATTGAAGTTTGGGAAGACACCTGCTTTGCCTCGGTACAGTATGTTTTGTTTTCAAGTGACACCCTCTTGTAAGTGTTTTTGGTTCTATAGGCTTTTAGAAAATGAACTTTAAAACGCATTTCATACTTGTTTATTTGTCCTTTAACAGTATCCAGCAATATGACGATCACTAAAGAAATATATTTTTTATTTTTTTCCAAGTCATCTGAAGTTATGTATTGTGTTTATAAGCATTCCATTTGGTAAAGATATTTTAAACATTTTTTGATTTCTAATGCAGACTTTGTCTTGCTATGGCTAATTTTATAGCATTTTATGTGTGCATGATAGACACAATAATATTAAATAATATTTTCGCACCATTGCATAATTTGGTTGGATTGGAGAATATTCGGTTATCATTTTTTGGGCATTTTTCTGCCCATCACATGCCTTGTTTTTTGCATTTAGTCATTTAGCAGACGCTTTTATCCAAAGCGACTTACTAAAAGTTTAGGGAGCAATAAGCGATATGTAATACGTGAGCAATAATAGAATAGGTGCCAATACAAAGTCAGTGGTTTCAACAAAAGTTAGACCACTACCTGCAGAGAGAAAGACATCTAAACATAAAAGAGGCAGTCGTTGTGTTAATCTACACTGCTGTTTAAAAGTTTAGGATCACTTATGTAATATTTTGCTATTAGGTTATTTCTATATTGTAAAATAAAAAAATCGT
Source organism: Triplophysa dalaica (assembly GCF_015846415.1). Taxonomy (NCBI): domain Eukaryota; kingdom Metazoa; phylum Chordata; class Actinopteri; order Cypriniformes; family Nemacheilidae; genus Triplophysa; species Triplophysa dalaica. The sequence goes on from NC_079553.1 coordinate 1,097,370, forward strand.
TTTCACATTATTGTTTTGATTTATGTTGTGACTAATGAAAACTAAAACAAATCAAAGCTATGTTATATTTTAGTGTCTTCAAAGTAGATACCGTTTGCCTTGGATTTGCAGAATTGACATTTAACTGGCCGGTTTTTATTATACTCAGCCTAAGTATTAAAGTAGTTCCCATACATGCTCGGCTCTATAGGCTGCTTTTCCTCATTTAGTCCGAATCATCAATTTCAAAAACGTTTTATCAAACATTTCATAAGGTGTTTTCACAATTATATTTTTGTCTACAAAATTATTTGAAATATGAATTGAAATGCCTTTAGATTAAATGAGTTTTAAGATCACAAAATACATTTCAGTCAAATGACCCTAAACGATTATTACAAAACGTATAGAAAACATGCTGAAATCCTTTCGCTTGAAAAAAAATAATCCACGGGGAAAGGTTAAAGAAATTGTTCTTTCATATAGCCCTACATCTCACCAGCATAAACATCGGTTATCACTTTTCTAAGGTATAATGTATGAGTTTGAGAAAATGAACTTTAATGAGAAATTAATTTTGTGCTCCTCAACGATAGTGCATTAATTATGGGGCGTTTTCAGAATATTGACGTCCACCTTTGGGAAATTCTACCAATTTATTCATTCAAGTGCAGCGTTACTTTATTCTCTTTTCTGTGCCTCATGAAAAAGGATGTGCAGGGCCAATAAGTGCTAGCGCTCCCCCATTCTCAATGAAATTAATTACTGCTGCTCATGGGCATGGAATCCAATTTACATTTTAACATAGCTTATGCCATTACGTTTTCTCAGCTTGTTGTGGTGTAATTGCACAAACATGCATTGTGAAAAGGCTGTTTTGCAAATGAATGGAGAGTACCTGGAGGGCCAAGCAATGTTCCCTCGAGGGCAGTGGCTCTGAACTTTAGTCCTGGGGTCTCGCAGATCTGCAGTGGGTGTCCCTTTGCAAAGCCAGTTGAGTTTATGGAGGTCTCCCCTCATAAACTAATGACTTGAATCGGGTTTGGTAAATAATGGCGCTTTTCCACTGTATGGGGGATTTACACTGGGTACGGCACCTACCAGTACCTGATACGTTTTTTAGTTACCACCTCTTTTGAGGTTCCAAATGTACTGTACCAAAATGTGACGTGTTTAAACACGGAACACTGATTGGGCAGAGAGAATCATTACCAGCGTCATTGAATTTGCAACACATGACTTGAATATGTAATATTGTAATTTCGTTAAATGCTTTGTGACAGTAATATAGAGATTGAGACCCTTAACTGCATCTACTCATCTACTGCACTGTGACCTTAATAACCGCATTAACGCATCTACTGCACTGTACCTTCAATCTGCACTAACTCATCTACCGCACTGTAAATGTATAACCGCATTAACGCATCTACTGCACTGTAACTTCAATAACTGCATCTACTTATGTACTGCACCGTACCTTTAATAACCGCATCAACTCATCTACTGCAGTGTAACTTCAATAACTGCATTAACTCATGTACTTCACTGTACCTTTAATAACCGCATCAACTCATCTACTGCACTGTAACTTCAATAACTGCATTAACTCATGTACTGCACCGTACCTTTAATAACCGCATCAACTCATCTACTGCACTGTAACTTTAATAGCTAATGTCTGTAATTAATGCACACTCAAGTCACTTGCACTATTGTAGAGTCTATATTGTTATCGGTTCATAACCAACTGTACATTAATGTTCACAGTATATAGCCTTCTGTATATATTGTTCTAGTACATACCGACTGTCATATTTTCATAGTACATGCCCATTGTAAAGAATTTTCCTAATATTGTATTCTGTATTTATTCACACTGTATATCCTGCACTTGCTAATTGCACTTCTGGTTAGACCTAAACTACATTTCGTTACACTGTACTTGTATATGTGTAATGACAATAAAGTTGAATCTAATCTAATATTAACGCAATGCTAAATGCTACATTATTTTACCTTTGTGCGCCGTCGAGCAAACCAAATTATTGTTGTCTGCTTTTTGCTGTAAGATTTCCCAAAGTCTCTGGGATGTTAGCAGTATTCAATATACTCCATTTGTCCTGTGTTGCGAGAGTGTTTTTCGGTGATGCTATGGCAGTAGAGGCGGCGCGACCATGGCGATAACTTTATAATCCCACTTTGAAGTGGTACTAAACTGCTGTTGAAAAGCAAAGAGTCGTACTTAACCTGACCGTACCATGCAGTGGAAAAGCGCCATAAGAGACATTAAGAATGTGTTGACCTCATGTCCTCATGAACAAAACTGAGAACCACTTTTCTAGACAGAAGGCGTTTAATTGGCATGTTATATCATTTGTATTATTTAACTTTATATTATGTTAGTTTTTTGTTTTATAATGCTAAATTGGGCTGGCACTGGTTTTCCATTTATCTCTTCACATCTAAGACTATAGAGGATGTTGGGTCATTTCTTTGTACGTAAAAGCATTATTTATGACTTTTCATTCAAATTTAAAGGCCCGTGTGCACAAATTCTTTTGCTGCTTTAGTAATTGTCTGTTACACAATACGTGCACTTTCTTGAAAATTACTTCAATCCACAAGGAGCTTCAAAGGATGCATATAAACGCGTGTAGAACAGTGTCTTTGTAAGCAGCTTTAGAGGCGTTCCCTCTTCTCCGATTTAGGTTTTAAACGTTTAACATCTCCAGCTCAAGGACTTCATGACAAAGATAATATACTCTCGTCTTGTTTGTATTCGTTGTCAATCCGAAAGTGGGCGCATATGCTGATGAAAAAGCCTCAGGCAATCTTTCAAAGCACTCTAAACATTAAGTAAACTCCCTTTATGTTTTTGACAGCCCTATTATTTTGTACGCCAAAGCTTAGTTAAACCGAAAAATGTAAGGATTGAAAAACAAGAACAATTTTTTTTCCCAGTTGTCAACTCTTGGATGGTCTCTGCTCTAGAAGAGAGAGGTGTCTTTGCCATCTAATTGAGAAAAAATGTGAGATTTTCAAAATCACTTAGACATCGGATATAAATGTGAAGTTCATTCTTTCATGAGTTTCTCCACTTCTGCGTGCATAACTACAATGGTGTGCGCCTGGTCTTACTTTGATACCCTGATTGCAATAACCTGCCATGACTTGGTGGGGGAGGTGAGGAATCTAGTGCCTTTTTTTATTTCTTTTAACGGAGAGGCCGTGGGTGGGTTGATGGGGTTCTCTTAGCGTTTGAAACCCTTCCGACACATTCCACACAAGACTGCATTAGGTTTTGGAGATAGGGTCTTAACAACCTTGTTCGTTTTGTTCTTTTCTATACATTAAAAGCCGGTGGTGATCAGGCGCTCTCGAGCTTTAGAATTTACATTCAAATTTATGAATTTGGCGGATACTTAGGTTGTTTTCACATTTAGTTTGATTGCCTGGTCCGAACCCTAGTTTGATATCTCCCCGCTGGACTGCGTTTCTTAATAGTGTGAAACCGCCCTTATACAAAGTTACCTGCAGAACATACATTGTGCTCACTGGGAGCTCCTTTTGTGCCTTGCTTTACCTGTTCCAAAATTAGTCTATTATTATCAGTTTTTGTATTTCGAGAGAAAAAGTGTTTTCAAACTGCCGTCTGTCACTTTTTTGAAAAAAAAAAACTTAATATCAAAGAAGTACACAAGATAAAAGATGTGATAAAATTTGCGATGGTGATATTAAGGCAAAATTTATTTAAGGTAAAAAAAAATTTTATGAAACGCTACTAAAACATGCATAATGGTATAAATAGGGTTGAATGCCTTTTGAATTGAACAAAATGTATTATTCTTGATTTACTTTGAATGCTTTTATTGCTGAAAGAGACTCTATATTGAAATCAGGTCTAGGCTTGCCGTGTCCAAAAATGCAGACTATTAGTTGTGGATATATTTCACTCTTCTCAGAAAAATGCACCTGTGGTTTCAGCGTTTGGCAAGAGTCGAGCCAGATGCTGTGCATGTGAATTTATGATGTAGAACAGGTCACATGGTCAACTCAAAAACTCCATCTGTGTCTTTAAAAGTGCATGAAAGTGCCAGTGCTGTTCTCTTGTCACCGCAGAGGTCCAAGCTTTGTACTCGACTCTAAAGTTCAGCTCAAGTTTATCAGTTATATTTAGGGAGCGGTTTCAGCCCTGCTGTGATTGCTTTTAAATCCAGAGTTTTTAAATCATGTTGGCTTTCCCACATACACCATAGAGGAGGCTTGAGCAGAATTTTGATTGGTCGCACACATTGGCGACAACGCGAACCGTAAACTTTGCATTTGCTAATTCGAGTCAGTCTATGAAGTGGAAAATGTGAACCGTGTCTGAGTGTTTCACGTCCAGCTCCACAGTCAGCTCTCAGAAACCGTTAACCCTCCTTGGCAGTCCTGCACCCCGAAGCGAAATATGTTTTATGTCAGCATATTTAAGAGTCTGTCAAAAAACACAATCTTCCGTCAGCCACACTGATCAGCTGAGAGCAAAATGAACTTTAGCGAAAGGACTTCATGACAATAGGGGGGTTGCGTTGATGGTTTGATCTCACATGCTTTAAGGATTACTTAATCCAAAAGGGAAAATTGTGTCATCGTTTATTCACCCTCGGGTCGCTCTGAACCCGTTTGACTTTCTTTTTTCTCTGGATCACAATGGAAAGATTTTTAATACTGTGCTGTTTGCTCTTTTCCAAGCGGTTACTGTAAATGCAGTCTGGAGGTTTCGGGCTTGATAAAGCAGCATCATTAAAATAAATGACTTGTACGTCTCATGAAGGTAAACCATAACAACTGCCCTAGCTCTCCTTTGCACATTCACATGTTTAATATAAAGTATATGCAACACAATCTTTGTGTTGAATGGGATAAGAAAAAGTTTTTGAAGAAAAAGGTCAAACTAAATTCAAGTTATTTTTTCACCCCATTGGTATATTTTTGCACATTTTAAACATAAACTTGCATAAGTCACACAGGTGTGGAGTAACAGGCGTGAATACATTATGTGAGTTTTTGGTCTGACTCTAATTGGAATTTGAAAAACTGCTGTGTATAAGTGTGTATGCCAGTGTGTGTGTGTGTGTGTGTGTGTTGTGTGTTTGTGTGTTAGTCTCTGACGTTTCCTCTGATCCAGCTGGCGTGAAACCATCCGGGTTGTAGTACAGAGACGCGAGTCAAACATCTTCAGCCTCCCTGTGTACTCGCACCCCCCTCTGAGTTCATGTCACGGTGATGGATTTAACCCAAATAAACCCATTCGTCTTTCAATTAGCACCAGTCCCATAATATGGTGGATTATGAAGTGATTCAGGCGCTGAGTTTAGAAAGGAGGGGCGACGAGGGGAACCGCACCTATTTAAACACCGCCGTGGAAATGGCAGCCAAACACGCACGTCATCGCCTGTGCTTTCACAGGCCGTTTCCTCCGCCGTGAATTTTGTCTTGACTAAACGTAGCAGATACAGAGATCACTTGTCGTTGAAGATAATAAACACGAGACAAATGTTGCATGTTGCTGTAATGATGGGTTCTGTTTTTTCAGTCAGAGGTTAAACGAGAACATCTACATTTTTCAGCTAAGAGGCATTCGTATAACACTGTTATTTTACTGTTTTAGGCCGAGAATTTCAAGACAAAGAATTAACAGAATTTAAGTCATGGACATAAAGGGGTCCTTTCTGCCATTGAGGTTTAAGATGCTATATATTTACTAGTGGTGGGCCGTTAACGCCGTTAACGCAGTGAGACTCTTATCGCGCGATAAAAAAAATGTCGCCGTTAATCTATTCTCAAAGTTGGGTTGGTAGCTGGGTCTATACTACGCAAGCTATGATGACTTTCACCTTGATATTTTAGCGCAGATGTATACCAGTTTAACTGCATTGTACGGGGCGAGAACGAGATTTTTCAACTTGCGTGATTCGCGTCATTCGCGCCGCCTCATCATCTCATAACCAGTTTTTCTATCGCGCGATTCGCGCCTCAAGTAGGTCTATTGGCTCTTTGCATTAACACATAAATCACTCGGGCTTGACACGCCATTCGCGTTTGGTCTGAACACAACATAACGTTACTGTGAAATTACCGCATCAAACGTGACGTGCTAACATGGATGCAGCTATGAAGCCGCCGGGTTTGCTTCAGGGAATATTAATTTTTAAGAAGCTTCCCAATGGAAACATCGACCAGACTAAGGTTGTTTGCACCTTGTGCAATGAGGAATTGGTTTAAAAAATTTTTTTTTCTCTCAACAGGTAGTGGTCTAGCTTTAGTTGAAACCAGTAACTTTGTATTGAGATCTAATGTATTATGGCTCCTGTATGACATATCGCTTGTTGCTCCCTCACTCTTTGTAAGTCCCTTTGGATAAAATGACTAAATGTAAATGTACTGTAGGAGCTCTTCCTGTCTCAAGTACCACCTAAACGCAAATCATCCCTTAGCTAATGCGGAAGTAAACACAAGTACATCTTATTGAACATAATTTATTTTCATCACCAATTATCATAGTAGAACAGCTTTCTCAAGCAGTTTGTGATGCATTTTGGAAACAGGAGATGAGCCCCTGGTCTAATGCGCCACCTGGCTTGAGAAACCCGTTCTCAAAGACTAACTTTTAGTCATTATTTGGGTAGCACACATATTCTGAATGCCTTCGGCAGAATTCAAATGAGCCATTTTAATCTAGATTAATCTAGATTAATTCCAAGATTAATCTAGATTAAAAAAAAATAATCTATGCCCACCACTAATATTTACTCAACATAGGAAAGAAACTAGTTTCATAATGTCAATCTTTAACAATTACGTGTTTACATGCATTACACCAGTTTTGACTTTATTGGGGGTGTCACACAACATTAGCGTCTTGAGCACTGAAAGAGCAAGTGAACTCGCGGCTTCATACTCGAGCTATAATATTCCTCTCAGCCCCGTGCGACAGCCTCTAATGAATGTGAATGAGCGCTCTATTTGTTTTCCATGTTTTATTTATTTTCTTGTTTTTCCCAGTAAATTAAATCGACCTCACCAGTGCCTGTATTAATCCAGAGTAATACATCGGCCTGCCACTCTGATTATGTTCTTGTAACAGACCTGTTCATTATCGATCCCCCCTCCCCTACTTTTTTTCTTTTTCCATCTCTATCCCCATTACCCCCTCTCCCCCTCCCAATCCCACCCTTGTTTAAGATTATTATAAGGCGTCTCTGCCATTTTGTGTTCTTTGCCACTTGAATCATATTAGAGTCTTCTGGTGGGTGGGTGGAACAGGTCTTTAAGACTGACAAGAGCTGGAACACAGGCCGACTGTGACCTTTTAGTCCGCGCCTTCCTCCAGCCTCCCATTTAATGGTCTCCACTTTCCTCTGACCTGTGGCTTTCCTCTGACGTTTATAATATTGGTTCATTGCACCTAGTCTTCAAGAGTGTTATTCTCATGCGAGTGGGCTGGAGATCCTCGTTGCAAAGATACCACTTTCGGTGGAGTGAACTCCAAATATACCAGTCTGTCTGCCTTTTTATCTTTTGATAGAAACATGGCCTTGCAGTTGTGTTTAAAGAAAGAAATAATCTCATAACTCCTCCTGCTATCCTTCTTTTCTGTGTGGTGGGGATTGTATTTATTTATTAGGCATACAAAAATTATGATCGACAACCTCCTGAGGTCTCTAAATTCATTTATGAAGAACCAAACGATGGTTTGTAGCTATTAAAGGGAAAATTCACACTCACCTTCGAGTTGTGCCAAATCTACATAAATGTATTTGTTCTGCTGAATACAGAGAAAGAAATTTGAAAGAATGCGTGTAACAAGACAAATTTTACCCCCCATTGACTGCCATAGTGGGAAAAATACAATGAGTCAAAAGTGCCCCAGAACTGTTTGCCGTCATACATTCTTCAAAATATCTTCTTTTGTGTTCAACAGACAAAATGCAAAACTATGGGAGACCGATCTGTTTGGTCATAAGCATTCTTCCAAATATCTTTTTTATACAGATTTGAAACGACTCAAACAACTTTAATAAACTTGTAATTTCCAACATTTCCAATGTTTGTCAAATATTTTCATTCATAACATAAAAGGTTAACTTGTTGATTTGTTGTTTTGGTTGACTTCATTCGACATTTTTAACATAACATCATTTGTTTAAACATAGAAAATGGAATGAGATTTTTTTTCTCTTCTCTGACAGCCATGCAGTAGAAAGGGTTCAAATAATATTTCTGAGATGTCAGAATGATTTAAGAGGAGGTTTGTTTGCAATGAGGAAAATTTGCAGCTTAAATAATATGGGAAAACATTCCTTGCTTGTGGAAAGTCTTTGTCTGTGTGGCAGAATTTATACCAAATTGACTGTAGTGCCGTTCATTTTCTTCGAAAGCATTTTTTGAAATATCTCTTTTTGTCAGAGAGGTCATCCGGTGAAATGCTTGAGAAGTCCCATGGGTTTACAGTCATGCCGTAGCTTCATTCCAAACTCATGAAAGTCAGGAAGGTTTTGGGTGGCTGCTCTTCAAAATATAACATGCACGTGGTGTTGAATCAGATTTCAAAATTTATATTGTTAAACCAGTTTTCATTATTTGGTCAACTAGAAATATATTATCTTGAAATATAACCCGACAGAATACAGAAAGTACCCGTGTGACCATGATCTTTAGTCCCAAATGCTGATATGGAAATGAGACTCCCTAGCTTCTCATCCTGACCAGTTTTATAGAGAGAAGTCAATGAATAATGTGGATTTATAACACGATTTGTAGCAGTTTGGTCAGTCCTTGAAGAACTCGATGCATTGCTTTTATATAGATCAAAGCTATGAAAAAGAAGCGGAAGGATATAAACTGTGAAGGGCAACACAATGTGAAGAGAATAAAGACTTTGCCGGTTAAATTCGTCTTCAAGGATAGTTGTGCAGGGGAGACGTTGACACGGATAGATGTTCTGAGCAGGAAGTGTTTTACACAACTTTGTTGTGTACGTCAAATGTTGCAGTCTATGAAGCAATAAAGTTTGTAGTAACCAAAGGATTGTAGTAGTAGGAACGATTCCAAGTTTCATTTTTATCTTTTATACAAGCTAGCATTCGAAGCCAGTCTTGACAAACTTTCCTTTTTACATCACAGATGTATCGAGGTGTGTGCGCTTCATGGGAAATTAGCGACGGAGTCGGGTCATTTCATGCTGCACGACGCCACAGGAAGTGAGTAAGGCTTTACACATTCCCTCTTTCATGAGGAGCCAAAAAGGCTCTAAGCAGAAGGGTTTTTTCGGGAAGACAATATGGAGTAAAGATGAATCAACCAGAGGAATTTGGAGTAACCACAATTATACAATACAAGTCCACAGATTAGAGAAAGAGACGGAGGAAAAAAACAAGTGTATAAAATCAAATAAATCCGCCCTACAAAATTGTCATTTTAATCAAACAAGTTGAAGTTAATTCCTTACTCTAGACCAGTTTGCGGTAGACCAAGATCATGACCTCTGTAATGTCACAGATCCTTGTGCACATCCGCCCCCCAGCAGCCCTGATATCAAGTCCCTCATCTTTCAGCCGGCATGCGTGATCTGTAAGTACACCTCCACCCCTCATTGGTCCCCTGTGGCTGCATGTACAAGACAGCAATCTTCTCCAGCATCAATAAATCAATATGTGCTCAACGCCAGACTCACGGGACTTTATAGGTACTTTAAGGAATTGTTGTTTTTCTCTCCTTACGCAAAAGAAACTGCTCACGTGTAGATTGTGGTCGAAACGTCTGTGCATTGAATTTAATGACAACATTCGTATGTATACAGGTTTTCTCAACTCAATGGAGTAGTTAGTCTTCAAAATGAAAATTCTGTCATCATTTACACACCCTCTAGTCTTTTCAAACCTGTTTGACTTTTCGCAGAGCACAAAAGAAGATATTTTGAAGAATGTCGTTAACAGCCCCACATTCACTTGCATCTGTTACAATAGAAGTGAATGGGGGGGGGGCTGTGCTGCTCTGTTACCGACATTTTCCTAAATATTTTCTTCTTTGTTCTGCAAGAGAAAGAAAGTCAAACAGGTTTGAAATGGCAAGATGATGTTTAAATGATGACTTTTAAATGATATCTTTTGAATGAGAACTGCTCCTTTAATTTGCACGTTTTGATATTGACTTCTATTGCCTTATGGGACTATTGTGCATTTTAGTTTTTTTTTCGTTCCTTGGATTGGAGTTCACATATCTAACACTTCTATAATGTAATGTGAACTGGAAAATGAGCAGTTGAATCACAGCTGGCAGTAGCTTTTTATTGTCCTGACAGTGTTTGCAGTGAGTTAACTGTGGCTCTCTGTAATAACATCTGACATTTACGTCCAACTCCCATAAATATTTTGTGGAAACATACTGCTCTCTTAGACATAAAAGTGCATCTTCCTCCCTTTGACAGAGGGAACTTCCTGTCTGGTTTATTACAGGAGTCACTATGGAAGGCTCTGGAAATAACTTCACCGACATTCGTTACTGACAGAAATCTGGGCTTGTTTGTAGCTCCGCCAACATTAACAGAGAATAACCTTCGCCTTGAATACAGTAACCGGAAATTGGCCAGGCCAACAGGAAGCAGAGGAAGAGGAGTTGCCTTACCCTGCGGAAGCTCTGCTGACTTATTTGGCAACAAGATTCTTGCTTTGTCCCAAAACCTAGCGAGCTGTCTACAAAGACATCATAATATAGCAACAGTATTCTCCCAAAGAAGATTTATTTTAAAGATAGGGCAAACAAATGATGCAGTCCTGCTAATAAACATATTTTGACCAAGTTCTATCACATCCATTACGATGCAATCCCATGAAGCAACAAATCCAAGATGTTGGACAAGGCTAGAGAGATTTTCAACGTTTCTTTAATATAGTCAAAATATTGTAAGATTTACAAATTTAGTACATTCCATTCATTACCCCAAAAACTCTGTCCCTTAAATTTTGAAGTACAGTCAAAAAGAGCACCGCAGGGATGACTTGGATGTTTTACGTATGCAAACCTTGGAAGCGAGTTGGCGTTTAGCATTTCCAGTTCCATCGCCCCAAAGTCTATGGGTTTTTGGAATGGATTTTTGATAAATCGCCTGAAATAAGATATTAACAAAACCTCTCAATGTTTTCACATTTTAATCTAGGACATATAACACACCAGGTATAAGACGCTCGTGATTTCTTATAGCCTTATTGTGTCTCAAAAACGGTGGTTGCTGTCAAGTTGCTAAAAGCGACTACATTGGAAGATGTCATTGCGCATATAAATGTAACAGATAATGTAACGTGGACACGAATATCTAAAATCATAAATGGGGATTCGTTCACAGACTAATAACTTACCAGGGAACATGTTTTTAAGACAGTTTTGAATTGAAGTTGGAGGCTTGGTGGTGGTAACGTTGATATCCAGTGATGGTAGTGTGGTTTCGTGTGTAGTGTCGTATAGACTTCTGAGTTACTCTATTGGCTTTGAAAGTCGACTATTTTACATATATTTATATGACCTATCAAACTAATCAATTTCATCATATTTTTATAAGTTCCTGCAACGGTTTATTTAAAGTCGTAAGGTGAAATGACTTGTAAAGCAGATTTGATTCTACTTCAAAATCTAAGGCAGCAAAAAATGTTACGTTGCAAAAATGAACCATTTTGCCTGGTGTGTGTGTGTCACGTATTTTTATTCTTAGATTTTTCCTATAACCTTTCAGGACAACCCCGCAGATACACTGACAGCGAATGGAGCGTCTGTCCACTTGCCTGCTCATGCTTCATAGTAATGACCATGTTTACGTCGCAATGTGCTCAGAGCTTTTTCCATTTATAAACTGCAAATGAGTTGGGGGAGAATAGGGAGTGGTGGGGAAAGTGCTGAGTAATCCGGCAACCCGTCCAAACTCTCCTGTGACTGAACGACCTTGTGTCGGTCAGGAAGAGACCCCTCCGGTGTGCTAGCAGACAGGTGATCTGTCAGCTTCGTGCTGGTAGCCGAGCCAGGGCAATGAAGGTAAGAGAGACAGGGTTTATGCTGGAGGACGCGTTCTCACACGTGTGCTCCTTGCTGCAGTTTTATCTATCACACAAGGACGGCGCTGCTCTAATTCATCATGTGTTTTTTTTTTCAGCACGACGCTTAAATCTCTCCCTGCGAATGGGGGGAGAAGACGAGTAGCAGAACTGCTTAACCGGAGAAAAATGAGCGCGCTCGAGTTCGTCCCTAAGCAGGTTTCACGTTTTAATCCGAACGGGGGTGAAACCTGCTAGAGTTTGACTTAAGGTGAACTTTCAGATGAATCCGCAAAGCTGTTTATTATTAAAATGTGCAAAAGAGTTTTTTCGAGAGCAAAAGTGTAACATTACTCCTAATGATGTCTCAAAATTCGGTTACATTATTTATGGCCGCTGTGGAGCTGTCGGTTCAGATTCCTCATAAAACTTAACAAAAGTATCGCGGGGGAAATCGCCCGTCTCCTTCGGGAGAACGTTGGCTTGATCTGTGTATTCGGTATCAAAGTGGTGGACGAGAAGACACGGTGTCTGTATTACTCAGAATTGCATCAGAAGCTTTGATGCTGATGTCATGTGTTTTTGTATCGGTTTCCACTGCATTAAAATGAGAACTTTACCTCAGTTTGAAAGCATTGTTTGGATTTGAACAGCACTGTGTTACTTGGAATGAAGCCTGTTTACCTGTCTCTTTTCACAGTTTATCATCAAACTCAATGAACCAGAACATTCAAAAGGGATTGCTATAATGGGAGCTGAAGTAGTTCCTTTCTGCAAAGGTGCTGTATCAGAACTGATGACCAAAATCTGTTATCAAATACAAACCCAATCCACCCTGATCATGTGACCCCAATTTTTAGTGTGCCACGACTTGCTACTATGCAAGATTCGCTCCGGGCACATAGACGTGTCCGCCATCTTGGAACAGTCCACTGACGTCACTCAGAGTTGACTATAATGCCCGAGCACTGCGTTGTACAGCCATGGCTGTGAAAACCACAGGGATTTGAATTCCCGAAAAATGGGATAACCTTTCGTTGTTGTCATCTGTTAGTGTTACTATTTTAAACTTAAAATAATAAGGCAACCAATCACAAGCAAATTTATAAGTTTTCTCAACAAACGTGGTCTTAAGTCCACACAACTCAAAATTTTTTGTTAGTAAAACAAGTTGTCAAAACACAAATGTTCACGTTAACCAAACAAATAACAGAACAAAATGTTTTGTTGGCTGAACATAACATCTAGAGAATATAGATTGGTTATTTAAAAATAAACAAGTGTATTTGTCTTTTACTTCATTTGTTAATGTTTTCTGCCTCCAACAGACCAAAACTTTGATAAAATAACTATTCAAAACAGTTTGTGTTGAGTTTTTAAACAGTGGCTTTGCAGTTGTGTCATGCACTTACACCTCAACATTGAACACACAAATCACAACCATGGTAACAATCAAAAACCATCATTTATTAAAATAACTCTAAACTTAACAGATAACAACGATATTAAAGCATAAATCAAGCCAGCAAGAACTAAAACACTAATCTTTAAAAGAAAAACAAATAAGAAACACAGAATTTAACATGCTGCAATGCATCTTGAGAACTTTCATATTCTTCATATATTGGTTGTTCAGAATACACTGTTTTGTAAGTTGGGCAAACTTTCTGACAATTTTAGTCAAATACTTGAGAATGTAAGTCTAGTTAACAAAATAATCTTTGTTAAAAACATGTTTGCGTCCCACATTGCACATTGCGTCCGTGCCTATTGATTCCCGAACCGCACATTATACGTGAATAATTAATCCATCCATTACATCAATTATAAGCGGGCCGTGTGCAGCACTGATTCAAAGCTCAAACCTCACACTTACTGATCTGCTCAAAAACATCAGAGCCCTCGATCAAATTATAAATGTGTGATACTCAAGGTTATAGATCGGAATAATGATGTTTGGAGTTACCCAATAGGCCCTTTTCACAATGATGTCACTTAACTTCCACCTTCTCGCAAAGCAGTGTATCATGACATCCGTGTTGCAACAAAGAAGAAGAAGAAGAACTTCCATTTACCGACGCGCAGGAATTGAACAACAGTGACAGAAAAACTGACAGAACACTTATTATATATAGGATTCTATAAGTGCTTTTTCCTAGCACCTTGGCTAACACACAAAGAAATCAAAACACTTACCTTCATAATCAAACAGGTACTGATCAACTGATTGGGGTCTATTGGCAATAAGAGACAAGTCTGCAAGAAGACCGAGTTGAATGGCACAACTTTTAAAATGGCGGCCTTGAAAGCTGCTGCAAAGGTGCGTTGGACAGCGGAAATGGACCAGCGGTCTGTGGAATTGTGTCAACAACGTGATTGCTTGTACAATCAAGGTGTCTGTAAAAACATATCATGAGTGTGGCGTCAAAGACAAAAACAGAGGAGAATCACCTCGGTTACACATACTGGATGAGTTAAGAAGGCTTTTAGCACACGAGCTAGAAAATGTAATATGAGTGTATAACAAATGTCTGTTTGTTTTACATCCACTCCCCTGCGAGATGCTCCATTTGGCAGTACAGTCTAAATAATATCTTATAGTCTTCGATGAGCATGTTTGAGATTTCGTCTATGCATGATATTCTCTTTCTGTGCGTGATGCAAGCGGATTTCATAAGTGTCCGGGATTTACAAACTCTTGTAGTCTGATCCTGGCTTTACTTGAAAACAAAACAATCGCTCGAGCAGTTTTAAAGCGGAAATAACTTGATACAAAAGCGTGTCTTTGAAGCGAAGTCAAAGTGCTTTGCGAGGAAAGTTATGTCTCCGATGTGTTGTGCTAAACTTTGCTCATTTCCATTATGGTCGCTGCCGTCCAAGATCAGCATGGTTGAGGTGGCAGGTGTGGGCCATCAAGCGTCAGAGCGTCTGTGGAGAGGTTTGCGCGGTGCCAGGATCAGACGTCCACACGCGGCGGGGGCTGCGATTGGAGCACAGCAAGATTCACGGCTTCTACCGTCAACTCTCTCGCATTCAGATGGTTCCGGGTAGTTTAATTAACACCTTCAGAAATCCTCTCTTGCTCAAATGAGCACGGGCCAAAGCGTTCCCCTACATGGGAGTAAAGAACAGAGCGGGTGAGGCCACCCTCTCTGCGTTTGATGAACGAGCTGTCTGACAGCAGGACTGTTTTTGGGCCCCTCTTCAGCCCGGCTGCCAACATCCTCCCTCAGCCGCCCCTTTGAATTGTGATTTATACATCTGGTCCACTGCTTCCTGTGTGAGCAACCAGACTAGAAGAACCACATCGGCCTCAATTGCAATGCAAAAAGCAGTACTGCTTAACTCACCCCACATTTTTAACTGTTCCTCATCTAATGGACTCTGACAGGGTTCCATTTTCATGTTCATCACGATATGATTGAATTGCCAGCGGTAAGCTAGCATGTAAATGGGGACTGCGCTTCCTGTGTCACGATGGAGCAATCGCGGAGGTGCTCTGAGGGACAGGAGCGGCCCCCATGACATTCATTGCGCTTGACATCCCTGACATGCTCCTAAATCTCTCTCGACTTCCTTTTATCTCTTCATCCATTTGCTGTCAGTACATCTTTCCATCCGTTCATCACTCTTTCTCTTTTCTCCGAAGACGACTTTTATGCCTTCAGGATGGTCATGAGCTAGCCGGCTTTAATATCGCTTCTGCTGTTAAAAATCTTAAAATCAAATTTTTTAAAAGCACATTCACAAGAGTCTTTGCTTCTTGCTGATCTGGATTTATCTTCTAGTTCTAAATTTAGATGTTAAAGGTGCAGTGTGTCATTTTCTGGAGGATCTATTGATAGAAATACAATTTAATAACATAACTGAACTGTGTGTTCAGAGGTGTATAAAGACCTACATAATGAATGATGTTTCCATCTAAACACCTCGTGGGTCCCCTTACATGGAATTTGTTTCCAAAGTAGCCCTAAATGCAGGGCTGTACAGTGCACAAGCTAAGGAAAAATCTGTCTGTGCTAAGAATTACCAGTGTGTCAGGCGTGCGATACAGTTTTACATGTATTTAAGACTGAGCCACTTGTTAGTTTGTGATGTGGGTCAATGGTGCACCGCTATTTTAGTAGTTTTAGTTGTTTTCCTGCTGCACTGAGTCCATATTTGGAGCCCTGTGATTTCCGCGATGTGGAAAAAGGGACATTAAATGGCCCTAATTACCCAACTGTAACATTAATGTCCTTCGTCCGTTACCTGCGTATTTTTGCGATAAACTACACATACTGTCAATATTTTTTTGTGTATATTTTTCTAATATAACAGCTAAACCTCTGGAGGACCGGTGCTACATGTAAAAAAAGTTAACGGTTAAAGCCCTGACTAAATGGACAAACTGCTCTACAGAACACATTTCGTTAATATGTTATCTCATTCGGGGAAAGAAGCGAAAACGACAACTTTGATCTCTGAGCCTCTGTAGTCTTCGGAAGGGACGGGTTGAGTTAGCTGTGGGTTTCAATTCCGACCTCACCGCTAGATGCCGCCAACAATCACACATTGGTCCTTTAAGCTTGAAAGTATGTTGTGTTTTAAGCTCACAAAAAATAATTGTGTTTCTTGGCTAGCGGAAAGCTGCTGTTTCACAAAATGAGATACATTGAATCTGTTGTGGAACTGCACTGATGAGCGGTGCAAAATATAAAATAGGCGAAGGATAAACATAGAGATGAGATGTGCACTGTGAGTCACTTTAGAAGTATGCTTTGTTGACTTGTTTTTTTAGCAACTGAGAATTACTGTGCATAAAGAGTGCCTCATTACTTACTGGATGGTAATCATTATCTCGCTTATTTACACTGGAGTGCTGTTGCCATCGGTTTTTTTTCAGGTTAGGTGCTCCTGGATACACATTGTTATAACAGAGATGAACACATTGAAAACTGGGCCAGATTACTACGACTCGAAGCTGAATAACAGAAAACGGAAAAATATTTTGTGTGTGTTGTGTTATTAGCTAATTTACATAATTTCTTTGGTGAACCTGAGGCTAAAACAGTGATGCCATGAGCGAGCGCAGTTCATTGCGAGTTGCAACTGTCTCATGGGAGAACCGGCGCCATTGTTGCTAAATGAACTTTAGAACGAGAGTCTGGTGTTATTTCTGCTCTTACGTGTGCGTCGGTGTTGTTTTAGTTATTTCGTTTTCTGTAACGTGGTCAGTCTTTTGATCAGAAACTTTGTTTTAATGAAGGTTTGACATTTTATGAGCTGACATTACGCCTGCTGGTTTTGGCATTTACAGAGCAGACCACACCACAGTTACTGTAGCTTTTCACAACAGAAAATACACTTAATATATACAAAATATATATTGGCAATGATAATAAAATAAATCACATAGGCCCACCTAAAAGCGATGCTAATATAAATATGATTTCAAAATTATAGTTATTTGTGAGCGTGTGTGTTGTGTTTTCTACTCCAAATCATCCTAAATAAAGAACATTCATTGAAAATATAACCTTGATATCTTTAATATTAAACAATTTAAATTATAGTGAAATCTAATGGTTGAAATCAAACTTTGATGCTCATTATCTCAGAATTATATTATATTATTACTTCACAAAAACGTTTAGGTCTGTCAAACGATTTATCGTGATTAATCGCATCCAGAATCAAAGTTTGTGTTTACGTAATATATGGTGGTGTACTATGCATTTTAATTTTGTATTTATGAACACGTATACATAAATGCATATACATGCAAATATAACAATTAGTAAACATTTGTTTAGAATTTAAATATTTCCTAAATATACAGACAAGTATGTGTATGTTTTTTGTTTATAAATACATAATAAATATGCACATTACACAGATATATATTATGTAAACACAAACTTTTATTCTGGATGCGATTTATCGCGATTAGTTTAAACGCACCACATTTTTAACACCATAGCTATAAGCTATTATAGGAGTCGTTCAAATTTCAAAATGAAAGTTCTGTCATCATTTACTCGCCCTCTTGTCATTTCAAACCTGTATGACTTTCTTTCTTCCTCGGAAATCAAAAGAAGATATTTTGAAGAATCTTGTTAACAGCCCCCCATTCATTTGCATTGATTAAAACAGAGGTGAATGGGCGCTGTGCTTTTTCCAACATTTTTGAAAATATCTTCTTTTGTGTTCTGCAGAAGAGGTTTGAAATGACAAGAGGGCGTATAAATGATGAATGAACGACTCCTTAAAGTTTGGTCGCTTTAAAGCGAAATATACCGGCTGGAAAGATCTTGAAAACATTAGGGGCACAGAAATCTGTTTACATAAATATATCATTATTTTTTACACATTTTCTGCTCTCTTCCCTTCAAAAGGTCCAGTGGAATCTGAATCCTCTGGCTTGGAAGATGAAAGACATCAGGGCCGAGGTTTCTCTCCGGAGGTTCGGTCACGCCACTGTTTTCACATGGAAATGAAGTAAGACTGCAAGCAGCGCTGTTGAAGTTCAGTGTCGCTATCTACAGTTTGTGCCTTCGTAAAGAGGAATGTTAAGGTCTGGAACCTTATAGGAACAGTTCACTCAAACGGCACACTTTTATCATCATTTACTCACTCAGCTTCACGGACGCATCGAATCCTCCACAGCATTTGTTTCCACCTTACAACTTTGAATATGCTCAAGCTCAAATGCTATTTGAAAGACAGAATTGATTTTTTATTTAAGGTGAAATATAGAACACGCACTCAGTAAAGAGGGATAGTCGAAGAGACATACGAAGGATTTGTGGGAACAGAATGTTAGGCATATTGTACGGCAAAAAAACTTGTGCTGAATAAGTACTTTCCAATTTTCTCTGTCGAGAAATTCATTTCAACTTGAAACTTTCTTCTGTCACTTAAGAGAACTGTGGTCTTGCACGAACCCAAAGTGTATTCTTTTGACTTGCACTGTCAGACAACACAGAACTTTGTCCAATAACTACTCCAGCATAAATGTCTCGCACTGAGATTCGAGTCCTGTTTATTTCCCAGAGCTTTGCTTCTAGTGGACCTGGAACGTTTTAGTTGCCACAGATCGTCCCTTTAATAGAAAGCCAATGTACCACTCGGCTACCTGAGAGGATTGGTCTTTGTCTTTATCCTATTTACAATAGAATAGAAAACATCTATATAATGTAGTGTGTTACACTCTAACGAATTGCTGTAAAAACTACAGCATTAGACTGTTGTTATTAAAAATTACAGTTTTCTCCTGTATTCTGTCTTTTTTAAATTAAATTAAATTACAGTACCGCGGCTGTAAAATTTACAGTAACTGGCTGGCAACCCTGCTGCCAGTAATTTACTGTAAATTTTACAGGATTTTTTTACAGTGTATATAAATTACGTTCAAAATGGATATTATATATTTATATACATTAAGAAATTTATTATAAATGTAAATGCCTTTTATAAAGATAATGTTTGTATCTTTCCAAGGGGTCAAAGCTCAGGGCCATATTCCCCGTGGATCTTTGTGTCCTGTTCCTCTTAACCAGCACTGCAAACGTTCATACAAGATTCTCAGAGCTTCAGGTCAATACTGGAAATCAATGCCCATTTGACTTCGGTTGAAGTGCTGCTACTGCTGTTCACATATAACAGTTGAAAATGCACATTTCTGCCTTCCGTGTAGATTTTTTTTCCATCTGTTCACAGTTAAGTGGAGAACGTTCCAAAAAGTGATTGCTTACAGGTGAACACGGGCTCCATTTCCCCCCGCCCTCTTTTAATCTGCGGACCGGCCCAACCGCAATGTGCGACACGTGTTTAATGAGAAAGATAAGGATTAAGACGTTGATGAAATAGACAGTGTCGCTCTCCGCCCCGCAGTGCAAACATGAAGGAAAGTGGGTGAATTACGATGCTCCGTGTCCGCCTGCAGTGCTTTTGTAATTACAGTGGAAGTCACCATATTTCTCACCATTAATATGGCATGAAAATCCCTAGGGGAGCTGTCAAATTCCCACAAAACAAAGCATCGTGGGTAGGTGGCGCTGATGATAATCTTAAACCTTTCTTCGTATGCAGGAAAATGTATTCTGAAAACCCCCTCATAATAAGCGGCACAGTACAAGTACATCTTCTTAAGTGCAAGTTACTGACTTACAAATATATGGCGAGCGGTTATCTGAATCTATAATGTAGAGTGGACGTGCCCTGTAAAGGATCTGCAATATTATTTACATTTAAATTGACGGTAAGATTGTGTTTGGGATGGGTACTATTTTAAACATATCTGCATGCATGCTGAGTCAGAGAACGGAGAGTGCCCGAGCAGGAACTGTGAATTGTGTTAACCAGACAATTTAATGTTATAGCAGGACAAGGATGTTTAAGTTCATGGCATCCTTTACAGGAGCAGCTTGTTCCCTGATCTGCTGTTCTCTGGAGTCTCTCCTGTCATTAAACTCACCAAGTGGAAAAACAGAAGCCATCACGCTAAAGAGCTTTTCCAGCGACACAATCCTCCAAACGGCCATCTTCCTAATATAACACCTGATGGAACAACTGTGCGAGACTCACAACCTAACAGACGCCTAGTTAAAGCTGTGGATTTCCAACCTTGTTTTTGGAGGACTTTCAAACATATACATTTTGGATTTTATCTGAAGTGCAGTTGAATCAGGGACGTTTGATTCAAAAATGTGTGAAGTCCTCCAGGAACAGGGTTGGGAACCTTTGGGGAATGCTTTACACTCTGAGAGGATGTGTTGAATAACTCATTTTTCTGTTATGGAATTTCAACACATGAGGCATTTTGTGTTGCTTCTGTGTAGTGTTGATTTCGAAAAAAATGATGAAAAATATTCGTCAACGACTGTTTTCCCAGGATGAAGACGAGACGATGACGATATGTAAAGTAAGGCCATTAAACGACAGCGAATACTCTGTCGGCACGCAATATCGTTGATTAAAAATGATGAAACTTAATTTTAGTTATAAAAACTTTTTTAGTCTTTGTCAAAAAAAACAGAAGATCAATATTACTGATTTTTGTGCGAGCCTCTGCTGCACGAGCATTCAAATCTGTGGTCACCAGATGATGGGGTTCAGATCCCCCAAACAGGGATGAAAGGTTAAAAAGTATATGTTTTCTGTCAGTGGTTGACTTATTTTATGCAATCTGGCAACCATACAATAATGTCTATGCACTTATCAAACCTCTGTGGAAATACTTATATTATAATAAATTATATTATAAAATCAAATCACTTTTATTCCCATATCACCACGTGCAAGAGATACTTTTTAACGAAATATAAAACACATTTGTCAAACGACAACAATCGCTGTGATTATAATATTTAGAAAAATAACTATTTTTTTCATTTTAACCTGAGGAATGAGGAAAATTAACTAAAACAAGATGAAAATGCATAGACATTTAGTCGACTAAACTTGACTGAACAAAAACAGGACATGGACGTCTAAATAAGATAAAAACAAAAAGTATATTTGTCGTGGGACTTAAACAATGACTAAAATGAAAATAGCTGACACAATGAACTTTACGTTGTGTGTTGTTAAATAAAAGGGACAACACTATGTTGAGTTACAATAAAAGTAACTACAGTTGCACCGATATGGACATTTTGGTTGATATCTGATCATTTTTTAACGTTGGAAGCCGATAACCGATATATTGGCCGACAT
Source organism: Triplophysa dalaica (assembly GCF_015846415.1). Taxonomy (NCBI): domain Eukaryota; kingdom Metazoa; phylum Chordata; class Actinopteri; order Cypriniformes; family Nemacheilidae; genus Triplophysa; species Triplophysa dalaica. The sequence goes on from NC_079553.1 coordinate 1,119,116, forward strand.
ACGGTATCACAATATTAATATAAATTTTTCTAAACCGGAAACAAACACAAGATAACATTTATTTCTCTTTTTTCAGAAAATCATGTACCAAGCCTACCTTACACTAATTTCAGATTCTTTAACTTTTCTGATATGATGTTTGATTATCAATGTTTTTCCAGTGCGACCGAGAAAAGTATAAAAGCCACAAGTCTGAAAGGTCTCAGGACAGAAATCATTCAGACAGCAATCTGCTTCAATTTGTATACTTTTATTCCTATATTTTACACATTCATAAATATCTTTACTGTTCCTACATCAGCAATTTTATGCTAATAGCAGTAAGCGAAAATGAATCATTTATCGGCTTTAATACATCAAAAATATTTATATATTTAATATATATGATTTTATTATCAGGACAATAGCGCTGACATTGAGAATAACCATTTAATTTCGAGACCGTTTTGGCTGATAATATGTTGTGCATCCCTATAAGTAACACAAAAAGTGTTGTTCTTGAATAGACACAGAGATCTGGCTCTTAATTTATTTGTTGCATAAGTACGGAAGTAATGTACAGGCAGCCGGTTGTTATGGCAGAAATAAGCCCTGACAGTGTTGTCAGGACCCGACACGAAGCGTGGGGTCTTGTATCACACTGAAGGGGCTTATTTCTGCCATAACAACCGGCTGCCTGTACATTATCCCGCTTATTACACGTTTTTTTGCCACATGAGTAAAAACTTGACATGAAATGTAAATTTGAAATATTTCATTAGCTCATTTGCACACCTTCAGGTGGAAAAGCTCTTTACTTTCGGTTTTAAGCTGAGAAATGACGTTCAAATGTTTTAAACAGGCAATTTAGTAAAACATTTCTAAACATAATGTAATACATGTCATTAAAAGCTATGTTTACATTTAATATGTCCAGAAAACCTGTCAAAATGATTTGCTGCATCTGGGTTGCCGTGTGTAGTTTTGAGAGGTTGTTATTTGGGAATAATGAACCCGCAAATGTTACGCCCAATCAGAATCAAGCCATTCCAATGAGCCTTGTAATAATGTAGAATAACACATTTTCTTTAGCGACTTTCTATTAAAACAAAAGCAAATGTTGAGTTACACACTCTTTATATCAAAAAGTATGGCATGTGATTAAAGTGGTAACAGAACATAGAGCAAAATTTAGAAAACATACAGTTCATATTAAATAATAATATAATAATAATCAAGACATTGATCTTTTTTGTTGTTACAACATGACACACACATACGGTTTATTAGTCAACTACCCACGTTAAAATACATTTTGACTGATATTATTTATGTCTATTGTAAGTGCATTACTCTAACCTTCATATTCTTTGGAATTTTTCAGGATTTAACAAAACAACAGACAGCTCCAGACAATAAGCATTGGCCGAAATAAATAGTTAAACACATGAATAAAAAAAATCTGAATTATAAAAGCTTATGTGCACTTTATTAATTGTTAATGCAGTGGCAAAAAAAGAATCCATTAGCCTTTACCCCAGCTTGCTCAGATAGACCGAGCGGAATATAGTTGTATGATGGCACTCAGCCAGTGTACCCATCAAAGGGCCGTTCTCATTCAGAGGTTTATTTTTGGAAGATCTCTCCCTCTCTTTTTTCCTCTCCTGCCATCCACTTACAACCTTTTGTCTGGATAATCCGGGTGATTTTCTAAGCACTGTATGTTATGAGTGGTCCTCAAATGTAGACTTTGTTGTTACTGTACATTCACTTTATCTCTCCATATTTTCCTCCGTCATTGTGATTCAGGGGTCGGGGGTCTTTTCCAGTGGAGTGGTGGTCCCTCTGAGCCGCCCCCGCTGGTCTGTAATCAGCAGTGAAAACACATTTCACGGGTTTCATTACCCTGGAACCTGCACAACCACGGAGGCAAGACCTTGAGTCCGCCTTACACACTACTGTTTAAAGAGAAGTGATGTGTGAGCCCTTCATCAAAGCTCCGTCTCCTGCAGGGCGAGAGGCCTGTGAAAAAAGGCTTCGGACCCAGAGGATTCGCTGTAACATGGCGAGTGGGAGGGTAACCCGTCTCATTCTGCGCAGATGGGCTTGAAAAATTCCCAGAGAGTCTCCTGCCCGCCGCACAACAGGCCCAGTGGAAGACTTTCAAGTTGGGGTTTAGCGACCGAAAACCATGTTCGCTAAAAAAACAATTTGGGACCTTGAAAATGGAAGCGAGTACTCGTTCAAAACTTGTTTTCATTTCTATGGCCTTGTGTGCCACTTTTCTCAGTGTCGCCGGGCTGAAAATTGCACCTCCATTTTGTAATTATTTGTGCATGGGCCCGGCGTGAGGGGCGACATTATAGGAGATGATTACGACCTAGTGGATGTCGAGCTGAGAGGAGGGAACATTAATTCCAGGGTGCACACACACATTTGACACACACATTCTTGGATACACACACTTCCTTTCCAAAGCTCTTTGTAGGGAACACGACTGTGTTGAGTAACTGACTGAGGGGAGCGATGCTGTTAGTTTAAATACAGTTCTTAAGCCTTTTCCTGGGGACTCACGGTACTGCACATTATTTAAAAGGTTACCTAAAAATATTATTCAGTTGTAATGTATGTTATTTAAAACCTGTATATGACTCTCTCTATAATGGAACACAAAATAGGATATTTTGAGAAATGTGTTATTGTTTTTTGCCCCTATAATGAAAGTCAATGGGTTTCAATGGTGTTGTTAGTTTTGGGCAATTCCAGCGTTATGGACGTGACATAAAAATGCTCAGAGAATTAATTTTTTGTTATGATTATATCGGTTTATATTTTACTGATCCCTTGTTGATAGAGTTAAACATCAAAAAATGTCAGTCTATGAACAAATTTTCTATTTTAAAAATAAAAAGAAACATGTGCTATGCATGTGACAAAAAAAGTACACAGTTTTTGGGAGACGATAAACTTTGTAGGATTTCTGTGAAATAAAATGCACAATTCTGAAGCAATAATATCCAATGAACGGAGAAGTGATGCCTCTTTATAGAACATCAAATAGTTACGTCATATTCATTTTCATGTGTCCATTTATGGGGAATATGAAGCGTTATGGATGTGTCAATCCTGAATATGACTCTTACCTGACTATGAAAAACCATGCAGTAAAAATAAAACAAATTTGAAGAGAGATCTCACATGGGTATATGAACCACCAAATGTTAAATCTATACTGTTACCAGAGTGAAATCCGTTGACATTTTCACTGAATTGCCCATTTGTAACATTCTTCTGCAGAACACAAAAGACATTTTGAAGAAAGTAAATCATACTGATTTATACATCATCTGAAAGCTGAATAAATAAGTCTTGTTAAAATAGGACAATGTTTGACCGAGATTAAAATATTAGAAAATCTAGAATCTGAGGGTACAAACATTTGGAGAATATCGCATTTAAAGTTGTCCATCAGAGGGGATGTAGAAAACACTGTTGCTAAAAAGAAACGCTTTCTATTGACTAACCTCTGACGTTGTGGAGCATAGACAAACCCAAAAGCGTAAGTTCTAAGCTTTACATAGACACCAAACTTAAGTGGGTTATACCCAAAGGCCAGCAGCAGCGAGTGAAGTTTGAAGGCATTTTTCTGAGCATTTTTGTTCATGAATTTGCTTCATTTACTCGCCAAAAATAAAGTTTGACATATATTTACTGTAGAAAATTGTCAAAGCATCTTCTTGGAAAATGATCTTTACTTTAATATCCGAATGAATTTTAGCATAAAATAAAAATCTACAATTTTGACCCATACAATTTATTGTTTTTTATTCCTATGAAAAATATACCTGTGCGACTGGTTTTGTCATATGTAAAAAATAATATTTCCCCTTTAAATAGCTAGTTTGGTACATTTGGTTTATTAGTTTCTACTACAGCTAACCTTGTTTTCCAGTGTGTAGTTTGACTGTTTTTGTCATGAAACTTCAACAACATTGTTTACCCACAAAGTAAGTGTTTAAAGAGAATCAAAAAAGGTCCCCTATCTCAATACATGCGATACATATGCACAGAATGATTTCTGGACAGACCCTGAATGCCACGGGGGCAGTAAGTCATTTATATGACATGTTTCCTGTACGTCTAAGCAATGTGCAAACATTTCAACGTAGAGTTATTGCAGACCAAACCAGTGGCTCACATTCCACTTGTCCGCCGTATAAAATCACAAAAGAACCTCACAAATGTCACTTTCCACACATGGACCGTACCATTACGTAAAAAGCAGAAGGGGGGGTCATGAGATCATTTAAAAGTGTCCTTTGACAGCTGAACAGTGGCCACATTATGAGATGGAGCGCTCATATCAAACTCTAAACGCAGGTCTATTCATATGGTCAGTGGTCTGCCATAATCTATCGCTCTCTCTCGTCTCTGTTCCACTCATCTCTGTCAGGTCCCCAACAATGGGGCTGGTTAAATCGTCCATAACACAAACGCTCGTTTATAAAAGCTGACAGACATGGCAGTCGTTTACAGAAATTAATTACCTTCCACTGGAGCTTCTTGCGTCAGTCACGCTAGACCAGACTCAGATTCTTTCATTAGAGACACCTCCACCTGCTGAGAGACAGGCCCATGAAACACATCTCTTCTTGCCAACAGTTTTATTCATGGTGGAATTTCAGACCCATAGCCAAATTGTTTTGCTGTTTTTGGGATTTTTTTTGGAAACGCTGCAACGTTCATTAATCTGTGTTTGGGTAACAGATCCAGGCAGTTGTGGGTTCAGATGATGCCACCATAACTCTCTTAATTACAGACACGGATCAGTCGAGCTTGGTTAGCTTTTAGCTTAATGAACACAACATGGCAGAAAGTGCTAGATCTCAACTCTGTTAACAGAAGAATCATTTTATGTCCAGTGAATGACATCAACTCTTATGAATAGAGCCTTACTAAAAGATGCTGTGTGAAAATTCTCTCCGTCATTTGTTTGTCAGGGATGGGCAGAGCACACTTTTTGCTCATTTATTCGAAAAATATTTGGCCTACAGGGATGGTATTTGCTTCAAACACCATTTACATTTTTAGTCATAATTCGTGCCAATTATATTTGCATATTATTTGAGTTTATCATTCATTATTATTTAGTGAATGTAATAATTAGAAGATTGTTGCTGCATAGTGGCATGTGATGAATGTTGTTTCATTGCGAAACCTCTTTAAACAGACCGATATGTTCAGTAAAAAGTGGCCAAACGTGATGTCCAAGTTTGAAAAATCGACCTTTACGCTCTCTATTAAAATGTATCGTGAAATGTGTATTAAGATGTTTGTATGCATGTGGCAAAGTCGTGTTTGAAGTGTAAACTGAAGCCAAGTCAGTGGTGGCCAAGAACTGTTTGGTTACACACGTTCTTCCAAATATCTTTTTCTGTGTTCATCGGAACAAAGTATACAGAAGAATGGTTGTCAGTGAATGCAATATTTTCTTTGAGCTTTTAGCTTTTTGTTTTGTTTATAGGGACCCGTATCCAGTCCTGGGGAGTAATACATGTAATTTAGTAACATATTTAATATACAATATTTGTGTAACTGTATTTCATAACAGTTACTTTTAAATGGATGGTAATAAAATTACACTTGCATTCAAAAAGTATTTAATATGACCAAAGTGATTTCTTTTATTTTTTGTCATTTATTTCATTTAAACATTAATACAAACCGTAAAGCCCATTGCAAAGTGAGTCCGAAATTTGCTTCCGATATTTCAATAAATCAATTTGATTTATAAACCTTAGTATTCCAACGTATTCTAAAGTATTTTGATTAAGTTACAAAATGTGTGTAATCTAACGAAATATGATACCGTTTACTTTTTAAAACATGTATTTTGTAATCTGTAACTAAATATATTTTAAAAGAGCAAGAAATATTCGTATAATACAATAGAATATTGGTATTTATTGAATAATAATCATTTCAAATAAATCTGCTTTTCTCTCCACAAGCTCTCTTATTATATTTCACTTAAACCGTCCTTTACAAGTCTCTAGAAATCCCCGCACACATCCGCTCAATCACCCGTTCCGCTCTCCTCTTCAGAAAAGCTCGCTGTAGCGCCGCCACTTTCTAAAATGACACACTTAAGGAAGCGTAGGATGAAATCAGTCATTTGAAGAGCAGAAGATGTGTCTGGTGTGAATCTGTGACCGTTTTTTGCCGGCAGAACATCTCATAAGTGCGCCGCTGTGCTGTGGGTCGCCCAGTGTGAGATTAGAGGAACTCTATTAAACTTTATGGCTGGGAGTCTAAGCGCGGGGAACAAAGCTGTGTGAAATGAACCTCGGCTACCCCGAGACTTAACAAGGCGCTCACGAGTGATAAAACACGCTGGGACGTTTTCAGGGTACGGGTTGGGGGGTGTTTTCGAGCCCTCCTACTATACTAGTGTTTCAAAACACTGAGCACTGCTTTGGGAGTGCGTTGACATATTATGGGCGTTTCGTGTACTACGTTCTGATTTTTCTGTGTAAAGAATGGTTTCAAGACAGCTAGTGCACTAAGCTTATGTGGGCACTTGGGAATCACATTTTAAAGTGATCGTACGCCAAAAAATGAATTCTTCATTTTCTCACCCTCTTGTTATTTCAAACTTGTTTGACTTTCTTACGCAGAACACAAAGTACATTTTGAAGAATACCAAACAACGGCTGTACTCGTTGACTTCTTTTGTACAGAATAATGGGTCACTAGTTATCACTGTTGTTTGGTTTCCAACATTCCTCAAAATATCTTCTTTTGTGTTCTGCAGAAGAATGAAAATTATACAGCTTTGGAAAGACTTAAGTTTGAGTAAGTGATGAGAGACTTTTTCGACTTAAAGGCAATCAAATACGTGCCTGACACTACCAATCCCAAACGCTCTCGGAGATACTCAGATTGCAAACTATATGCTTTCAGATTTTTACATTCCATTGTTTGCAAACAATGAGCCATAGATAAGAAATGAATATTAATGAGGCCAAAGATTGTTGTGATGAATCGTGTCGGTGAGGTCTGATGGCAAATTGATTATGAATGCGTGTCGGATGCACTTCTTTGCAATCTTTTTCTCATTAGTTTCTCGCATGCTTTCCCTCTCGCGCTCTCTCTTTCCTCACTGCATGATTGATGGTATTGTGGCTTTTATCTCAGGTAAGCCTGTGCTTTCTACTTATCTAGCTTGACTGTCACTGGACGAGAAAGGTGTTTGCTAGCAGTGCGCAGACAGCAGATTGGCTGGGCCGGAGCCAGGTGGGATAAACCCCCAGGTGGTGGGTACTCTGGCCAACGCGGCTGTGAAAAAATAGCAGGCGATCTATCCAAAAGTATTTTTAAATTTTTTAAAGATACCTCTGGATGTGCAAAAACTGACGTCATGCTGGAGGTGGTTGCCAGGGCATTTCTATGTGGCTGTCGAGATGTGTTGGGTGGTTCCTAGGGCATCACAAGGTGCTTAAGGGCCAAAGTTAAGAGGAAAACCCAAACTTTGGTCTAGTAGCTTTTTCTACATAAGGGTCCGTAAGCCACAGACAACAACTTCTTGTTATTTAACTTGTGTATATGTGATACATGATAAAGTCTAACCTTAAAGCTTTCTGACACCTCCCTACATGCAACGCCAATCTTCAAAGTATATTCAGTATAATTGACATAATGTTACGAGGAAACTTTTTGTGTGCAAACAAACAAAACTAAGACTATATTCAAAGACTTCCAGATTTCAGATAGTTTCCAGCGCGTGTTCCCGAAAGCCAGACAACAGAGCATCCGGTGTCAGCATCGCTCGACGCATCCACGATCTGACGTAGAGCTGTGTGATCAGAATGCGAATGCTTTTATGTGGCTCGTGCGTTTGGTTGTGTTGCAATCTATGGAGCAGTCGGAAAGGTTCCAAAACGACCTTCATTTGCCTTTAAAGTGTGAAGTACATGACATGGTGAAGAAAATAGTGTAAGTCTTTTTCTCCTTTTACATACAGCACTGGTCTCTGAATGACTCTTCAATATCACTTTTTCCTTCCATCCAAGAGACACAATTATCCAATATTTCTTTTTTTTGTGCCCATGAATGAGTGCAGCCGATATGCTGTGTTTTCCCAGCTGTGCTCCAGTCCAGATGAGAGCACTTTTTCTTCTTTCCTTCAGGCTTTTTTGCGAATGGTACCCCTGAGTTGCAGGGAGCGTGTCCAGCTCCATTTGCCGGATTCTTTGAAGACCGTAGCAAGAACAATTACAGAGTCATGGCAGCAGTCCCGTTCTGTGAGCGTGTACTCACGCTAAGCCTGCGCAGTTACTTCAGGAAAACCTCAAACCATTAGGCGGAGTAAGAAAATAAAAAGACACTTCATTTACATTTGTTTACCTCACAATGAAACATGTCGAAGTACTTTAAACAATATGTCTATGTCAAGCATAGCTGTTTAAAATATTATAAGAAACTTACATATGTATTTGACTTCTATCAGACAGTGAATGTGTTCTCATTAGGCACATCATGTTCCAATTTGTTTGTGTGTGTTGGGATAAAAGTCTGAAGGAGGCACTCAAGCCATATGTAGGGACCAGAATACTGTGATGTAATGTTAATGTATGGCTATTAAGGCTGTCACACATGTGTTTTTCTATTTCTTGGAGTTTTTTGGATTAGTTTGGACCTCTTTTGTTGCATCTGTTTGAACGATAATTTAGAATGTTGAAGTCAGTTGGATCAGAGGGAATAAACCTTCAAAAGGACGTCTGTTGAGAGAGAGGCTATCACAGGGATGATAAAGGGATAGTTCACACAAAAAATGAAATTTATTTTATCGTTTGCTTAGCCTTGTGTCATTCCAAACCTGATTGACTTTCTTTCCTGTGCAAAACACAAAATCATTTGAAGAACATTGGTAACCAAACAGTATTGGGCCATATTGACTTCCATCATAGAAATATCATCTTTTGTGTTCCACAGAAGAAAGCGTCATATACAGGTTTTGCACGAAATAAGGGTGAGTTAACGCTGCCTAAATTTTGGGGTGAACTGTCCCTTTTCATAAAAATAGGAATTATGTTTTTTGACAAAACTAAAATTATAAGTGGAGCAAAAAAAGTGATTATAGAAATAATATGATATGACTTTTCTGTAACTTGCACTGGGGTTTGGTGTTCTGTGTGTTAAAGACCCCCCTCCCTCCCACTCTCAGTCTCTCTCTCGCTCTGTCTCCCCCTCTCTCTCTCTCTCTCTCGCTCTCTCTCTCGCTTCCTCCCTCTCTCTCTCCCCCCTCTCTCTCTCTCTCTCTCTCTCCCCCCTCCCTCCCTCCCTCCCTCTCTCTCTCTCTCTCTCTCTCTCCCCTCCCTCCCTCCCTCCCTCCCTCTCTCTCTCTCTCTCTCTCTCTCCCTCTCCCCTCCCTCCCTCCCTCCCTCCCTCCCTCCCTCCCTCTCTCTCTCTCTCCTCCCTCCCTCCCTCTCTCTCTCTCTCTCTCTCTCTCCCTCTCTCTCTCTCTCTCTCTCTCACTCTCTCCCCTCCTTCCCTCTCTCTCTCTCTCTCTCACTCTCTCCCCTCCTTCCCTCTCTCTCTCTCTCTCTCTCTCTCTCTCTCTCTCACTCTCTCCCCTCCTTCCCTCTCTCTCTCTCTCTCTCACTCTCTCCCCTCCTTCCCTCTCTCTCTCTCTCTCTGCATTCCAATCATAGTGATGAGAATGTTTGACTCACCTCACACACCTCACTTTGCTTCCCCCCGCACTGCAGAGTTCTGCGAGACCCTGTCTTAATGAAATGTTATCTTCGCAGATTACCGTTTATTTGGTCACCGTTCCTTTCACTCCACTGCAGTCTTTAGGCACAAATTGCTGGAGATCTCATAATTGCCTCCGTGAGCCTGCAAACCATTAAAATCAGCTTTTTTTGCTTTGTGGTATCTTGTCGCTCCCTATCTCGTGAAACACAGGCAGTATCTTAAAAACAAACATGTCAAAACACGGATCAAAGTGTGCATACATAAATACAATCACATTGCTTGTGGAATAAAGCATCTGTTTTTTATCACCCATATTTAACAGGGTTTCAATTTCCGGATACTTTAAATATGTAAGAGCTTATTGCTGTATGAAAGAATGTCATTCACGGCCATGCCCTCATGTACCACTGTGCATGTCAGTGTGTCAGTATGTCAGTGTATCAACCAATGCAAAGCTGCCAGCGTGTGTCAGACGAGAGCAAAGAAACATCTCACAGCCCGTCATTTTTTATTTATCGAAGAAAGTGAGGTTAAAAATACACCCTCTGAAAAAACAGTGCAGTGGTTAAAAACGACAGCAGGTGAGGGAGAGTCTCTGGTTGACCAGTAGGGGGCCTCGGCTCCTTGCTGTGATGCCTCTGTCCCCTCCCCCTGAGTGTGGGAGTAAGTCATACTCTTCTGCACTAGTGAAGCCGTGCGGTGGGCGGCCGCTCTCTCAAACAGAGATAGGCTGTTTAAGACACTCCCCCTGCCTGGGAGTGGTGCATCCAGCCTCGGTCCTGCCCACCCCGGTTGTGAAGGAGGAGGAACTCTGCGCTGCCCGAGCTGATCCCTTCAATCTTACCCACAGTGTGGAGCAGCCGGCAGCGCACACACACTCACACACTCTCACACACACTCACATTCACTCTCGCACACACACTCGCGCACAACAAAGCGGGCAGACGAGGGAGGCAGAACCAGAAAAGAACATCACAGAGAACAACAGCGCCGTGCGCCACGCTCGCGCCTGGACTTTTTCGGATACTGCAGTGTGCCTGGAGTTTGTGCCGTTTCCTGTGTGGCTCGTAGGCTTCTCCAGTCCCGTCAGCTGTGTGTGCAGAGATCCAAATCCGCCGACTGTCTACATTGCTGCTTTGTGCGTCAGCTAGACGGAACAAAGTGTGCGACTAGGATATCTGACAACCTCCTTTGGGAACTGACGCTGCTCCGACTGTCAAAGAGCAAGAGAGAGAGAGAGAGAGAGAAAGTCAGGGCATGAACAGGAGACCAGAAGCCGGCTTTCCAGAGAAGTGATCGCCACAGTGACCCCCTCCTTTTCCCTCACCTCCCTTCCTCTCCTCTCTCCCGTGCTGCTCCTTCTCTATTCGTGCGCACCTCCGCTGGTATCCCATCCTCGTCCCTCCGTTCTCCCTCCATCACCTCTTACTCCCCTTCTTCGGAAGACAGTGTGAGCGGAGAGGCACGGCACCAACGCGCGCCGGCGTCCTTATCATCCCATTCTCTCTCTCCGTTCTCCTTCGGCACCACCTCTCACACGGATCTAGCCTCCAGCTGCGGAACCAGGAGGAGAGGCTTTTTAGAGTTGTCGGATCCCACGCGAGTCTCCGTAACCAGCTACAGCCAAAAAGATTCCAGCTACATGGGCAAACGTTTGGAACAGCAACCAATGTACCCCCAGTACACTTACTATTACCCCCACTACCTTCAGACTAAGGTAAGTTGATTGTTTGGTTAACGGTTTGGCGACGATCGTCTTTCTCTTGGTACGTTTTGGGGGTTTTACATCCACACCCTTTGACACTTAAACCACATGGTGCTTGTCATTGGTCATAAGGTGTAAGAGTGCACGGTTAGCAAGAACACACCCACACAAACTCATGATCCTGAGATTTGGTTCCCTCAGCTCTGTAGTCGGGGCTGGAGGGAGTTAAATAATTGCATCCATCTCTCTAAGCCCCTACACCACCCGGACGTGGAGAATTGATTACCACGCGTTGATCGATAGTGCCGAGATGCTATCGGGGAGCTGGTGATCTCGGCCTCCCCGTGTGATTCATGAATGTTTTTATGCAGCGCGCCCCATAAGAAGCCAGCACTCGTGTTACACGTGCCAATGAAAGTGAGAGAGGGTTGCGATTGGATCGGGCCAAAAATGGCTGTCAGAACAAAGGGTGAGATTAAACGGAGTAAGATGCATTTTTAAGATCAACTTGCATAGAGGAACACAGAGAACGGGAGGAGAGGGAAATTTCTCTCAATGGAAGGGTTTTGGAAGGGTCGCTTGCACAACATTGAACAAATATGCGAGCGTTCCCAAAAGACACAGGATGTACAGCGGTGGCCAAGTCACTCTCCATCAAGAATGTGTTTACGACCTCTCTCTTTCCCTCCTCCTCCCGTGTTAGTCAACGTTTGGTCAAAGTTGCCCTAACTTGATCGGACCTTTCATTCTTCTGTTTCGTATCTGCTGCTAGCAACAGGCACCATATCGTGCATCAATACAAGCGCTCGCAATCTCCTCCCAACCTTCAAGGTCAAGTCAAATTGGATCTCACCCTCTTCCGCTGTCTAATGAGTTTTTCAGTGTCTCTGAGGGATGGGAGGGCCGGTCTCGCAGATGATGTTTTTATACAGTCTTGTTGCAACCAAAAGTCCTCAACAAACTCGCTTCCGTGATCTTTCTCGAAGCATTATGGGTAGTGCCAGAGCGCTGTGTGTAGAAGGTCAGATGACCAAATCTGGGAATAATTATTGATCTGCAGATTATCGAAGATGGAGTTTTTTTGGCACCGGCTCAGAGTTTCAGATTTCAGTTCGGTCTCGGCTGTGAAGAATGAGGACCTCGTGCAAGTGCGCATGAACGCGCCGGTCAGCACGAGTCCGATTGCATATGTGTGTGCATGTGTGTGTGATTGGGGATGTAAATGGCCTGTTATTAATCTTGATTCTAGCGTGCTCTCTGAGTGGAGGCATTCCTCCGGGGGAAATCAATCATGTGGGGGGAAGAGGGGCAGCTGACACACAATCACTACCCTTCCTCTCTCTCTCTCTCTCTCTCTTTCTCTCTCTCTCCCTCTCCCTCGCTTTTTCTCTCTCTGCTCTAATAACGCTGCACGCTCAATCAGAGGCAAATGTTAAGCAGGGGAAATTATGATGCTACAGTAAGCCGTTAATGTCGAGATTCAGCAGTTTTGTTCAATTATATGAAGACCCTTGTATGTAAATGATGTGTTTTGGTTCAAGCAGGTTCAGAGGAAAGTGAAACGTGAAACGAAACTCATCCATTATTTTATAATGTGGGTCATACGTATCACAGCACATCAAATTAGGTGCAAATAATATCAGGCCTCGGAGCGAAATGCAAGCAGCAGGTCACATTTTTGGGTTCTCTCACTTCTGTTGCATGCGATCGGATGGTACTGTATTTTCTGTTTTATACTAAATCAAGAGGGGAAATTCTAGGGCGCTTCACGTTCGGCAGAGCTCTAATAGAGCGCTTGACGGATAGAAATGCATAAAGTACTTTTTAGGGGGCGGAAACGGGGCAGACAGTTTAAAATCAATTGGGAGAACAGCAAAGTGGATTTCTGAACTAGACATGCCTCTCTAAAATCTCATTGGTCGGTAGATGCCTACATCGCAGCACGCTGCAGCAAAAGTTGCGTTCTTGTGACGGAATCGCTGGATTTACAACTCCCTAATGCAGATATCTGTACGCTACCATGGCACCCTCCCCCTTAAGATTGCCGCTTTGAGCATGGACGGATATATGTGTGTGGGCTTGAGGTATCTCTGACAGCAATCATACACCAGTGGGATATAAAAAACAATTTAAGGGAGGTAATTCCCCCCCCCCCCCGTATTGTGTCAACACAGGCCAGTGGGGCCTCTTCTTCCATTCAATCAGCAGCAAGTCCAAGCTTTACGGTGTGTGTGATGTTTTAAAAGAAGGGAGAGAGAGCTAGAGCTGTGAGATTGGGTGTGCGAGCGAGTGTGTGTGTGTGTGTGTGTGTGTGTGTGTGTGTGGTGTTCAGTTTCACTCGGTGGGGTCAGCTTTATGTACAGCAGAAATAACATCCAGTGGGCCGTTTAAACCTCTCCTCTCAGCAGGAGCGCTCGCTAACTGCCCTGCAGTGAGGTGACATGCAGCTCAGTCCCGCTGCATTATGGGAAACGGTGCATATGTGTGGCTCATTATATTCCACGGCTCTCAATGTCATTTTGGATTATTACACTGTGATATTTATTTCCGCTTGTGGATAATTACCAGTGCTTCATATTCCTCTAGTGGCACTTATTTGGTATCACAAAGCTGAAACGCTCTCATCTTTCCTCCTCCAAACAACCTTCATCTCAATAATTAAACCTGTTAATGGATGAGCAATTTTCAGGTGCTAGCAGCTATTTGATTTGGGGTGTTTAAATCTATTGTCATTTAACAGGTGAAAGGACGGATTAAAAAGCACAAACATATTCAGCCGTTTCACATTTCGGGCCCGAATTATATTTAATCTTGTGAATAATTGGCTTGATGTTGTTTGCAAATGTGAGGAGATGTGCAGTTTATCAGATATTGTTGGAAAACTGACCGCTTGGCCCGTACAGCGCTCTCCCTCTGAGAATAGAATACATTACTCGTAATAACATTACGTGACGTTGGGCTACACGCCTGTTTCTAAAAATCAAATATTTGGTGAGGTCTTTAGCGCTCTAATGTGTTTTTTGTGTGTTTTGCCACAGAGGTCTTTCTGGAGGCGAGTCATAATGAGAGATGCAGAAACGTGAACTTGTGAGAGTGCAGGCGCATTGTACGCGTGTGTGAATTATACATGTAAACCCTTCCGTCAGAAAAGCCTGCGTTGTAAAGTACTCACTGGAAGTGTCTGCGTGGAACCGAGCTGGGATGTCATAGTGCAGAGAGTGATAAATTATGCTTGTCTGCGAGTAATTATTCTGTTAGCATTCAAATTTGCGTATCAACCAAAATGTGTTTAGTTTAAAGATGCCACTGCATGTTTTCAACAAAAAAATGTGATCTTTTTTGTATTAGTGTCTAACAGACTGCCACAGTAAATGTTCTGCATCTGCCTTTCGCAATAGTTTGTGATTATATTGTTAAAATGTATTTACTGCAACAGAAAAACATGGCGCTTCATTTTGAGATGTTGTAGTGATGCTTTCCGTTCACAGACCGACTGGACATAAATCTTTTATAATTTTAGTTTATAAATATATTTTAATGTGATTTGAAAACGTATCACATATCGCATTTTTCTGCAGTATTTTTGCAAACCCACTATATATCTTGTTCTAGTTTTGTCAAAGTTCACTGAAGGATATCGCTGATGTTCTTTCCTGGTATTTATTTTTTGTCATAAATCATTATTATTACTCACCCTTTGGCATAGGGTTTTGCAAATATCTAACCGATAAAAAGCATTAAAAAGTCGACTTTGATAACATGGTATTTTATCCTTAAAAAAGTACAGTGTTTTTTCCATTTCCAGAAAAAGAGTGAATTTGGACATACAAGCTTTCAGAAGGACAGCGTTGATATGTTTTTCATGCTTTAAAGTTTCTATATGTTAAACACCACTACGCAAGATATGTTATCAAAATAATTCAGAGGGTGACGGTCACAACTTCTTCAGTTATTGTTTAATAGTATGTATACTGGCTCCATCAGTAAACCGTCAAATATTTGCGTGAGGGGCGTTACTACAACGAGCGTTTCATATTTTTAGTGCATTAATGTTCTGCTCCTCTTCTGTCTTCCTCTCTTCCCTCCCTTTTCCTCTCTCTCTCCCACTGTGTCCTGGGCATTATTTCCGACCATCTGTTCAGAGGGGTGGGGTTGACTCTAAAAACGAGGAACATACTTGGCAAGCACACCCCGATAGGTGGATAAAATTTGATGCCCAATATTGTTCTCGTTTCAGGGGAGAACTGCTCCGCATTAAATACCAAGATGAAACGAAATGCACAAAGCGCACGAAAGATCTGTTTGTAGCAGTGCATCAGTATTTTCTGGCCGGTTCTGAAGGTGAAATGTGTTCTAGATTTTCAGTTCTTGCATCAGAGAGCAAATGCTTTTATGTACATCCAGCGACACGAAACGAAATTAAGAAACTTTTTCGTCACTCAGCCTAGTTCTTGTATGAATTGAAGATGGATAGTTTGAGCTCCAAGTAACAATAAATAGCACAATTCAGATAAACTTTGTTCTAAATAACCATTTATCTCCATGTGCCCTCCATTGGATCTCATTGGTGTTTGAGATACTAAGTCAAGTTTATGAACTATTACTCGAAATAATGTATTTCGTGATCATCGATTTATTATTTTTGCAAATCCTTTTTGTGGTCACTCTCGAGAAAGCAGCAAGCATTTCCAGTATTTATCCATGACCATCGCTGACGTGCACGTGTCCCGAACTATAATGAGGCGATCTGATCGGGCTAGTTGGTTTGTGTGAGCTTAAAGAGAAAGGCTCTGGTCCTGAGGTAATGGCCCTGCTGCATTTTTAATAGAGGACCTCTTTGTAACAACCCCGGCCTGATGGATTCTCCCCTTTTAAGGGCCTTGCCATTTCTTTTTTTACACACAGCTTGCTTTTAGGCCACTGGCGTAAGTGCTTGACAAAGCCTGTGTTCTGGGATAAATGGTTGAGGAGGAATGAGCCAAAATCACGGAGGCTGCGGCAACGCGGGGACTCATCAGCGTTTTACTGTTGATGTCTGTCCTGTTCCTCGGTGAAGCTGTCGCTGCCGGGCTTTCCGTTCAGCAGTGAATCTCTGAGATAAGTATGGAGCGAAGGTTTAGTTAGAGCCGGAGTGATATTTAGAGAGCCCTTTATAGAGACGAATAAAGATCTGTAGTGGCTTCTGGAAAGGGATGGTGTTTTTCGTGACAGCGAATAATCTCGATGTAAAAGATTACGTAGAAGGCTATTGTCAGTGGTTGTGTATGTGTGTAATTTGTGGTTTAATGCATTACGAGTCATAATTAGTGGTTAGGAACGCCGCTCACACATATGAGAATGAGAGCATGAGCATGGAGCAGTTCGGCTTCTGTGAAACGCCATCAGAAGTGCTCGCCACTCGATTTCGAGGAATAGAAAAGCGATGCTGGGGGTGCCGTAGTGCCTTTCAGATGGTCCTATCATCTTCTCCACTCCCCAAACCGCCTCCCCCTCCCCAACACTATCATCTAGAGACCGTTTCCTCCTGAAAGCAACCCGGTCGAAGCCAAGGACAGTGTAGGCGAGTCTAGGTGTCATAAATCCTGGAGAACACGGTCCTCAAGGATTCCACCGCCCCCACCCCCTTGGCCTCGTCTCCCACCGTTTCTGCGTCGAGGAAATGTGCACACGAGGCTCCAAACACAGACCTTTTTAGTGTCAGGAGAACCTCTCATTAGAAGATACAGATACAGCGATACTTACACACCATAACCGTATCCAGTTCTCCACGGTCTGGCTCAGAAACAGACCACAAAAAGGTACATTAAAGACCACTTTGGGAAAGGTCATATGTTTTGGCCCCGTTTTCAAGCCGATGAAGACCGTAAAGGTGCCATTCCAAAGCATGTTTTCCTGCTTTTGCTTTCCCAGTCGTATAAAGACAGTTTGGGGTCTCTGAAATGCCCAGGGAGCAGATGATGATTCAATAAAGACTTCCCCACGCCTGCGGAGGCTGCTTGGGGTTGGCATGGCGGCAAGCGCGCTGCCTGGGATTAGCCTGTGTAAACAGTGCTTTTGTTGGGTTTCGCTTGAATTAATTTGCTCGCCCCATGTGCTTTTATCAGGATAATTTGTGCGGCAGACACTCAAAGTCTTGTCCAAACACATCCCCAGGCTCAGGGCTAAATGCAGAGCTAGTAATGACACTCAAATGCGTGTCGTACCCTTTCTCCAAACTTCCCGTTATGCTGAAGTTGTGAGCTCATGAGATTTCTTTGACGTTCAGGGGAATCACTGCTTTGAACTCCGTTACGGCCCTTTTAATATTTCTTTTTCAGCACATTTGCTTCTTACCTGCAACCCAGTTTTTAGGCAGACTCTAAAAGCATTGATGAGTATTTAAATTTAATGTCAATATTTTTTTAGTATAAAAGTTATCACCATGGCGAGATAAGAAATGTGCGCTTTGTTTAAACTACATGTTTGCAGTTGTTACTCATTATTTAAAGGCGAACTATATTGGCACTCACGCAAATAAAATATACTATCCCGTGTATTTATCCTCAATAAATTAAATCATTTAAGATATGTTTGAAAATATACCATATAATAATACAATCTCAAAATATTACAATATACATAGAAAAACACATTAAACATAATGAATTTTCTTGGTTCCTTGGTTTTCTTGGACTTAGTTCCAATGCAAATGTATTATTCAGTGTATTGTGTTATATTTCCTAGTATATTCCCATATATTTTAATTTAATAAGGGAAAGGCTATATTTTTAAAACAATGACAAACATGAAGCTTGATGATTTGTGATGGAGCGTGGAATGATGGGATTTCTCATCTGGTTAAAACTTTGTTGGAAATATTTGGAATAATGTGAACACAAGTGATTAAAATATATAACACATAAAAAAGTGTCTTTAAGTGAACTAGACAGAGAAGCCATGTGTAAATAATAATATCATTTACAGAAGAAATGTGGATTTCATGTAAATTTCAATTGAAATGGTCGAGCAGGGCTTTCGTTTGTTTGTTTATTTATTTGTTTGTATGTTAGTAACGCTTCCTCTTTTTTCATTAGCTGGTTGGTTGTAGATTCAGCTGTGCTTGTTAGTTCTAGCATCCTTGAAGGTCTCTTGAATTGCTGCTGGAGGTGTGAGGTGATGAAGAAGCCCAGACTGGACTTATTAGCAAAGCTGTCTTTCACACAACAGCACCCTGATCATAACTTCTAAAGCTCCCTCAAACTGCTGAGCAACACTATTGAGTGAAAGAGGAAATGACAGATCAGAGCCGTGGCCTAGTGGTTACCGCGTGTGGTCTGGTGTGTGGTGGTATTGTGACATTGTGGGTAATGTGAGTTCAAGTTATCCATGCATCATTTCAACCATCATGTCCCAAAAGGTACGTTTTATAGCTTGAAGGGTTGCTCTCATATAGCTTCAGCATTTGATGTTTATAAAAAATTAAAATAGAGGCAAATGAGAAAATGTACAGCTAGAGCTTACAGCTATAAAATATGATTATAGGATAACATAGTTTTGTCGTCGAAGAAATAAGAAATGTTTGTTTGTGAAATATCTCTAGTTTTGAGTGCAGCAGATATTGAGTTGAGATCTCTCCCTGCAACTCCAGAGGAGTGTGTGCTGCCTAGAAACTCCACGATTATCCATTTGATCTCCATTTTATCTTATTGCTGCCTCGGAGAAACAATAGAGATTTTATAGAAATCTCAATTGTGATTTTTATTTCCTGTAAAGCCCCTCCCTTATCTAGCTATTACTTTCTGCCTTCTCTAGCAACGGCTGAAGTAGCGACAAAGCACCTTCAAAAGGACAGCCAGGGAGGGAAATGTGTCGAGACGTGCACACTACAGGAAGTAGACGACAGAATTGGCCCCACAGATGCTATTAACAATTTGACATCATCCTTAAAGGCACACAACAGTTATGTGCAGCTGCTTTGCTGTCGCCTTAAAAGTTACGGTAGGCACTTTGCCGCATTCATGTGATGCATATTTTATTACCTTCGCCAGCATTATGAATGATTGAGTTCCTTTGTGCGCACAGCACCGCTCGGCTGCGGCCAGGTCTCGCTCTTAGCATGACATTCTCTTAAAGGGACAGTTCACACAATTATGAAAAATCTGTCATTCGTTCAGCCTCGGGTTGTTCCAAACCTGTATACATTTCTTTGCACTGATAAGGAGATACTTTGAAAAATGTGGAAACCGAAATGTTCTGGGACACTAGACACTTCAATTGCAAAATATCGTTCCTTTTTTTTAAAAGGTGGGTGAATGAATGCGAACAGAATTTTCATTTCGGTTTAACTTTTGCTTTTATAACAAAACAGGCTCCCCAAATTATTCCAGGGCTTTGCCCTCTTCGTCCTTTCAAGCTAGCATGGCTTTGTTTGAAATGCTGGCCCAGGCTCTTCCCTCTGCACCCAGATTGTATTTCCGCAAGCCGGTCGCAGGGATGAGATGCATTTAGCCGGCTAAAGGGGTTCTAGGCACGAAAAATAGCTTTTGTTGAAGCACAAGCGCTTTCATCTTACTCTGCGGCAGCCAGAAAGCAGAAGGGCCTTTTGGGGGAGATGTTAAACTTTAAAACGTCTTTTAAACTTTTTCTGACGCGTTCCATCCCCGCATTTATATTCCGCTACACTGCATCTATCTTCCATCCGCTTCGCTCTCCTTCAAACTGCCCTCGGCTTAAAAAAAACCTGCGCTTAAACGCTCACCCACGAGTCGCGCCGCTGATTGGGGTGTTGTTGTTTCTGCTAGAAATGGTGGGCGGTTTGACAAATAGGTGTAAGAGGAGAGAGGACGTGAGAGGGGGATGTCAGGGACAGCGTGCTAATGGCCTGGCGGACACATTCCATGAGAGAATGTGTGTAGGGGCGCGCCGCGCACCATCTCGCGCTAACATCTCACTCGCGGCGTAATAGACAACATTTGTTTAAAGAAAACTGGGATCCCGTAACAGCCAATTAGAGCACATATTGACATTCAAGAAGGAAGGCGTCGCTTCCGTGTGCACGTTTGCATGGCTCCAGGATCGAGTGCATGTTTGCGGGGTTGAATTGAACTCGCGGGCGCCAGCAGGCGGGTCAGAATAAGAGGTCGGGGAGAGTCTTGGGTCACAGTCACTCTAAGTGTCTGAACCTAATTAAACTGCAACCGCATACGCAAACACACACACACTCAAATTCGGTACATCCTAGTCTTATTAATGAGCCTATCACTGTCTGAGACCAGCATCTCGTGTCTCTAGCTCCCCCCGCACACACACACACACACACACACACACACACACTAATGGGTCTGCTCACTTACTGTCCTCTCCTCTGACACACAGCCCTCTCAAAGCGGAGAGCTCTGCAGATGGGCTGCCAGATAAATCCACAGATGTGACTGCAGCTCAATCATGGTGATAAACAGAGCACCACTGGACATGAGTTGCAGGTTTCTGACTCGTCTGATAATATAGGGAAAGAAAACACAACTTTTGTTTTATTTAAACTGATTACTGAAAGAGTAAGGTACCCTGGTGTTTAAGGCCCGATTCACATTTCGCAGCTGCACTGCGTTCTCCTTTTAATCCAAAGCGCACGGACTTTGTGCTCTCCTGGCGTCTGTCGTCACTAAGCAACCATGGACCACGATAGCCGTTGAGACGAGAAGGTATAATCAAAGGATATAGGGATTGGATGCGGTGAAAATACCTGCAATAACTCTGCTACTAGATTTACTTATGCTGTGATCATGTGTGTCTCCATTTTCATTGATCTGGTCTATATTGGTTGGTTGGTTCTTGTCACATGACCTGCGGTGCGCTTGAGCCTTTCTGAATAGTTGAGATTTTTTCAGCTCGATGCGGCGCTGACGCTCCTGAAAAAAACGCATGCGCGTCGCAACAGCATCGCCCCCTATTTGCCGGGCGTCTACATTTAAAATAAGGAATATGCGCGAAAAGACGCAAAATGTGAATCGGGCCTTAAGCCACAGCTGGTTCAAAACAGCTGGTTTGCTCACCCTCACATCATTCTAAATGTGTAAGAGTTTCTCAGTGAACAACACCGGCCTCCTTTGACTTCCATTGTACGGACACAAGTCCCCTGATACATTTCTCAAAATATCTTCTTTTGTATTCCACCGAAAAAAGATTTAGGTTTATAAGGGTAAATAAAGGATGACATCATTTTCATTTTTGGGTGAGCTTTCCCTTTAAGAACCCTCATTACAGTATTGTACTTGGACATGTAACCTGTTACTAAATATCATGTTTTTAAAGTTATATAATATATTATTATGAGACCATTTCAAAAGTATGAGAAACATCACATGTTTTACGCCTATTTCACAAAATGGCGACAGAGAATGGAAGTATGCTGCCATAGACATTCATTCATTCAGCTTGTTTTCTCACAGGCATTCATTTTATTTAACAAAAGCAAAAGTAGCATTTGTTGTCCGATTTATTCATGGTTTACTGGGAGATGTAAAAATAGGGAAAACAAACTATGTATTTTGAGTGATTATTTATTTAAAGTCTGATATATGTTAGAAAAATCAGCTTAAGGGAGCGCTACATGCCTAACACCGTGTCTACTCTGAACGTTGCATGACAACCTGCTTGTTCTTAATGAGTTTGTCGCGTCTCGCCGCATCCAGTGTGGACAATATTTGAAATTATAATGGGTTCTAATGCGTTTCTAATGTCTTTTGTCGTGTCGTTCGCGTCGGGTGTTGACACGGTGTAACTAAATCTCCGTAACTCTTTTGTGTAGTGAACGGGTCTAGAGAATTGACCGCACAAGCGCTTATCCTACTTCCAGTTTGTACACGTCACGCTGTGAAATAGGTCTATTCTCCAAATGTTCATAAAAATCACAACATCAGTATAAAGCATTAAAAAAACATGTATACAGTTTAAAACAGTATAAAGCAAAGTATATGATAGCATGGTCCTTTTGTTTTGCTTTGTTTTGTAATGCATGTGTTGGTCACTTAATGGATCCGTATACAGACCTCACAGATGCAGATACACATATGAGATGTGAGAGAATAGGAACCATAAACTGTCTTTCTTCTGTAAAATAGAGGCCACAAGCTGCCCGTCTCCCACCGCCAAACTCCTCACGCCTGAGCTGAGCTGAGCTGAGCTGAGCTGGGTTTGCATAATTCAGCAGGGTGGGCAAACCCAGATGATCACGGCACAAAAGCACACGAGAGCCAGAGATGAAGCACCACAGGTGCACACGTATTGCCACGTCTCTGTATTGATCACATCCAATTAAAGGTTTCAAAAGGGGCGTTCGCACATTGTGCACAAAAATGACAACCATTAGAACGCCCTCTTTACATTTTAAACAACTTTTAGTCTTTTTCAACTTTTTAAACCATTACAATGTGAGGTTTGACATGATTTTAGCACAATCCATCTGGCTTATGTCTGTTTGACTTCTGCATTTACATCTGCAATACATAGTTTGCTCATCTGCAATACGTCTTGGAGACATCTGAACGTCTGTAATACATCTACTAAAGATCTTGAGATCTGCTGCATAAATAAACATCAGCTTAACATCTTGGAAAGAGCAGCTTTACATCCATTCTAAATCATAAACACCTCACAGACGTCTTCTAGATGACTATATGAGGTATGACAGCAGACGTCTCCGAGACGTATTGCAGATGTCTTGCAGATGTAAATGCAGATGTCAAATAGACGTGAGCCAGATGTATGTGTGCTATCAGAGGTCATACCAGCTTGATATATTCTGTCATCTTGCAGCAAACACTGAGACGGAGCTCTTTTTGGTTTTCTCTCAGCTTTTAAAACTCGATTCAGTTTCATCTCAGCTCTGCCGACATGAACGTTATACTTTTTTCCTTGAGGATTTTATTACAAATCCTAATGCAGAATGTTGATTGTAAAAAGAAAGGTGCGCTACCTAAAGGCAAATCACATCTCAAGAGCTGGTTTAAGCATAATGGGACAGAGAATCTTCAAAGTCGAGAGTTCTCGCAAGCAGCGGCTCTGGTTTTCTACAAAAGAGAAAGCTTCCTCTGGTCTCCGCAGATGTTATCTGCTCAAATTGGCTCAGTCTGGTCTTTGTCAGGAGTGTGTTCCTCTTTTAATGCGTGGTGGCTGTCTGTTGCGAATACCTCGCTGTTTCCATTGCGGCGCTGGTTTGTGTTAAACATCGACTTGGGAAATAATCCAATATGAGGATAGGGTAACGTCACGGGCAGTTCTGAATGCTTCGGGGGCACTGCAGCTTTATGTACGAGTCAAAAATGTAATGAGACGCAATGAGCATCATTATCTCATAAAGCGTTTGGAGTTCCAAGGATGTAATGAGTTTATAGAGTTAAACGCAGTCGCGTTTTTGTCATAAAATGAACAGGCAGGTCGCGGCCTCTGTTAGAGTAAGAGAGCGATGTGAAGAGGTGCGCATTTTCCGTTGCTTCAGAGCGGGGTCCTTGCAGACTGCAGATTCCTTCTCAGAAGGTTTCGATTTCAAATGCGTCTCGAGAAGTGGAGCGCTGCTCTCGGCCAAATGTTGAGCCTGCGTTACTGGAAACCAGCTGCAAAGGAGACTCCCAGAGGTGTGTGTGCGTGTGTGCGTGTGTGCATGCATTTGTGTGTGTGTTTGTGTGTGGGTGTGTGTGGACTTGGTTTTTATATGTTAGTGTGGAACTAAACGTGTATGCACACCAACTCATGGGGACACGTGTCACTGTGGGGACCAAAATTGAGGTCCCCACTGGCACAAAAGCTTATAAATGGTACAGAACGATAATTTTTGAAAATCTAAAAATGCAAAACGTGTGTGTGTGCCGTGATCACCCCTTACCACCAATTAAACCACAAAGTCTTTTTAAAGAATCAATTATTAATAACAAGAGGTACTTCACAGGAGCTTGCCTTTCTTGTGCCGCCCCTCTCTCTCGTCCACTTGGAATTTGAAATTTCAATTGAACCGTGCTTTATTGCCACAGCAAATATTAACAATGGCATTGCCAGAGCATTTACATACAAATATATACGAAGAAAGCGGCGAGCTATTGCTTTCCTTCACTTTGTCACCGTTCCAAATCATTTATGCATCCTCTCCCCACCCCACCTTCCCGCGGCGCGAAGGCTTTTCTCAGGTAACACTGCTGCATTCCAGCAGAGGACAGCGATACGACCGCATTGTGCTAGACACGCAGAGCCTAGGAAAATCCCCACCCTTGCTTTAATGATGTTGCGAGGGAGCAGCGTGCCATCTACTTTGGTAACCCGATCGGCACATGTATGCTCGTCTGCTGTGAGCTGGTGCACGGGAGCGGTGTCTCCAAGTCTCATGTGGTAGCGTCCGACTAAACAGCACTATCACGCTCTGTGCAGCTCCTAATGGCTCTTGCGGAAAGGGGCCCGGCTCCAGCGGATGTCCGCCGCCTGTTCTGTAATTGCCACTTAGACAGAAGGACAGACACGGGGAGGGCTGGGTTAGCGCGCGCCACCGATGGCTGCGTATATACTGCTCGACTGTTATTATGCAGGAATAATTGGATTTTTTTTCTTTCTGTTCCCTCACTCCCACACTTTTCCATCAAGCATTCAAAGTAGACGAGCCACTGTGACACGACGCCGCGACTCAACCTTGATTACTTGTATGAATGATCACATTGTGTCCGGTGACACAAATATCTGGAGATAATTACATTGAGTGGGTGGGCAAACGACACAGAATTGAATACAGAAAAACAATGTCCACCCCATATTAGATCTAGTTTGGATGTTGAAAAAAATTGAAAACGGTAAATGAATGAAGGCCAGATGACTAAAAGACTGTGTACGGAATCTTTTAGCATGTGAACCTTCGGATACGTGACGGGCGATGCGTGTACAGCCACTGCAAAAATGAAGAGACCAATCCAGTCATGTATTGAATATCAACAGAAATAAACCTCAGGACTGACATATAGTCACAGCAATGTGAAGGACTGTTCACTGACACATCACTGCTGTCCTTCACAAATTTCGATTTTGCCATAAATCGTTATTATTAGTCAACCTTTATGTTTGTCACTGGGTTTTGCAGACATGTAACTAATAAAAATAATTAAAAAGTGACTGTCAACTTTAACAACACTATATGCAATCAATGAAAAAGTTATTTTCATTTCCTCAAAAAAGACAATTTGGAAATACAATGTTTCAGAAGGACAGCGACGATATATAACATTTTGAATTTATCGCTTATTACATGTAAAAACAGTATTGTGTTGATACACTTGATATGAACTTGTTTTTCTTTGCTGCATTCAAGATCTGCAAACATTGCATCTTTTGTTATTTTGACTCCAAATGGATGCAAAAAACACTAACATTGGAATATGGAAGAAATGTTTTCACGAGTTTACAGAATGAAACAAATATTTTCATTTGAATTAAACACCCGTTAATAGTTAATTTAGAAAAACTGAAAAAACATATTTTGTGGGGTCTCTTAATATTTATATGCATTTATGGTTCTGTTCAAGCCAATCCTGATTTGACGATGTGTTAGGTGAGGTTACGGCTTATTTGTATTCCACAGATGTTTTGTAACCTGTGAACCCTGTTTGCATTATTTTATGCAACTGCCAGACATGTGTTTAATGCAAAGACTCCACTCGGTTTGAAAGATCATCTTTGCATTATAAAAGTCCAACGTCTGGACTGCCGCCACGTCCTTGAATGCATGTTCAGATATCTCCCATCAGCTCCACTGAACGTCATCTGCACACCCAGCATGCAACTCAATATGTGGTGATGACATCACATTGCACAGACGAATAGCACACGACACTCACATCTGTGTGCTTTTACCTGTAGGGTGCATTACAGCCAGTGTCAGGAATGTTTTGTTTTATTTACGGACGTTTTTTCTCGTTTCAAATGATAGATTTTTACAGTGATGTGTTAGATCTTACAGTTCTCAGCCATCACAGTAGATTGAATGTGTTTGCTATATTAAGTTTTGCAGTCTCATATGTATGTGAAAAAACATTTTAGTAATGCGTTGAACAACCCTGTGAGTCAATGAATACAGAATGAATCTGACAGCTACAGTGTCTTGCGAGGACACTAAACCCTCTGCTGTAGTCCTGAAATAGAATAAATATATCAGATCAAAAACACTAAACTCTATCCATAATGCACCATTAAAGCATCTCTCGATGGATGGGAACGTTCCACATGCCTAGGGCATCAAATTACAGCAGAGAAAATGCTCACATAACGTCTGGCCTAAAGCGTCTCTCATCCCCTTTAATGCAAGAAAAAAAAGTTTTTTGACCTTTCATGGTAATTTGAGCCGGCTTTTAAATCATTCCCAGCTCGCCGTACGACTTGATCGGGATCAGGCCAGCGAGTGTCCGTGTTCCCCTCTTCCTCTGTTATTGATCAAATCGGGCTCCGGCGTTTAGTGAACCGATGAAGGACCAGGTATGAAAATTGATGAACGGCCGCTTCCGTGTCACTCGTATTCAGTGACCGTTTGAAGGAATATAATACTCGGTCCACGTACGGGCTATCTCTCTCCATCTCTGTGTCAGCATTGAGCTTAGCTGAGGTTTCTGTAACGCACGAGAGGGTGACATTGAAACATGGATCGGTTCCTTTTTATCTTTTATTTATTTATTTACGTATAAATGAGCATGGAAGTGCAAGGCTGTGCGGAGGCCTCGCCGTATAGATCACATTTGGAGACCACACGCACACGCTCGCTCTTTTCTAACGTGATGTGACAACATTTGATGATGTGTGACTAGTGGAGTGCAGAGCTGATGACTCAATGTGGCGGGAGGCACAAGGACATGTGGCGTGCAAGACTCTTTATCATCTGTTTATGTGTGTGTGTGTTTTGCTAGAGCGACTATAAAGAGAGACCGAGAACAGCAATGATCAATTCAGTCCAATTCACAAACGTAAATGGAAAGGTCAACCGTACCGTAAAAAAAATGTTTTTTTCACCATACAGATAGCTCAGTTGTCACTATATGGTGGTTTAAATAACCATGTGAGGTATTGAAAGCATTTATTGTATTGTTTAAGCACGATTTTCAGAATCGTCACATCCATGACGGTCAACACTCCTTATAAATGGGAACACGGAAATGAAAATATAATCAATATATTGTGTTCTATTAAGAGCCATCCCTTCTCAATTTGTTAGGCATTATTATATCTGGTTTGTGCATTTAATTCAAATTTGGGAAAACTGAAACAGGAAGTGCTATTGCACCAGTGTTTATGTAAGTGTATCAGATTTTTACACAATAACAGTATTATCACGATATATATTGAATTAAAAAGAAGACTTGTTTTCTGCAGGCAGGAAGAGATAACCGCTTGTAACCATCGTCGTTGTCTAAACCAGTGCTAATTATGTGCAATATTATAATTCGTATAGTATTAAAACAAAATACTTTTAATATCACGCTTGGTGTCAATACTGATATATTGTGATATAGTTTACGTCTCGCAAAACCGTCTTATTTCTGCATGCGTGTGATATAAGTATATACTTTATTTGAACCCCACTATATAAAAAGGTTTAGTAAAATGATCAGTTCTGTTCCTTGATTCTGATTGGCTGAGCTGAGTTCTAAGCAGTTATTAAATACCCTGATATATAAAGGCTGACCGCTTTAATTAGCCTAAATATAATTTTATTTTATGTTATTTTATGAAACTTTGCTACAGATGGATTAACTGTTATATAAAAGCGATAAGCCCCGTGAAGCAGTGTGTTACAGTGCATTTTATAACGGCTGAGGGCGTTGTGTCACGACGTGAGGCAGAGCACTGCTTCTTTGGGCTTATTGCTTTAGTAAGTGCCAGCTTCATATTCGTGTACCATAATATTTGAATTGTAATATTATTATATACTATCATGGTGTCCGAAAAACACTTTTGCCATTGCTTACAACATCATGCTATATGTTGGTACTTTATTTTTGATTATTTTGAAACTTATGCAGTCATCCTGTGATCTCTTACAAGGTTATTGAAACAAACTAAAATGTTTCACTGCGATAAATTAGTGATTTCGATTGATTTAGTTTATTGAATGAATCCCTCCAGCCTGACAGTTCACCATCTCAGTGCCGAATAAAGCAATGATATAATTCAGCTGCTCTCCATCAAATTACCCCAACTTGGACGTGACCCCTAAACCCACCCAGCTGTCATGTGACGGCAATTAACAGTCACTGCTTCTCAAATAGCCTGGAGGGAAGAAATCTTCGGAGGGAGAGCCTTGAATGGCTCTTGTCTGTCGTTCAGGAAACCCTTCTGCAAAAGATGAAGGAATTTTAATGAAGGCTCAGGAAGTCTTCTTAAGCTAGATGAATTGTGAGTGACTCTCCACAAAAAGAGTCGAGCTCATTGACTTCCTCCGTCATGGTTTCGCTTCTACGTGCACGCCTGAGAGTCCCTCGACTCATACCTGCATTCTCTTCATGGGAAACTCTTTCCGTTTTAACTCTAATGTGATTTATAAATCAAATTGGAGCTTGATTACATCGCCGCCGTAATTGGCATAAAGACGGAGCTGAGAGTCGGCCTGCAAAATTACATTTTAAAAAATGAATCCGCAGACTGAGGTGCCAGACGTTTGGAATAAGTGTTTTTGAACCACGACACCGCTCTGGCGCGGCTTTAATGAATTTGACAAACCGAAAAGCAATCACGAGCTGCTAGCTCAATGCTTTGAACACAGACGCATCTAATTGATTGATAAGACCTCAGGATGCCCGCCTCTTTGTTGCCGGGGCAACGGGGGTTGGCTGACTGTCGCCGTCCGCACGGCTCTCTGAACGGCCCGGTCCGGCAAGCGAGCGGCATGTTCGGATGTTAATTTCAGCGGGAAGATTGCGAGAGGAGAAAATGCTATCAGACTGTTTCTCGTGACAATCAAGAGGAAGTCATTGTCGGATTA
Source organism: Triplophysa dalaica (assembly GCF_015846415.1). Lineage (NCBI taxonomy): Eukaryota > Metazoa > Chordata > Actinopteri > Cypriniformes > Nemacheilidae > Triplophysa > Triplophysa dalaica. Next base: position 1,148,536 of record NC_079553.1, read on the forward strand.
AAATGGACTGCTGCGGATTTGCGGGCTTCCATCTTCCGTTCATATGCAAATGAGCGCGCTCTGATTGTTTCCTCCTATTTGAATGTGCGCCGCTTGCCCCCAGGGGCCGGAGATTTCCAGGGTCACGGAGAGACGGGGCATTTAAATGGAGAGAAATCCTAACGTGCTGTACGAATGAACTCAGAATTTCCCCTAGACTTCAGATGTCCTTTGTTACTCCGTATTTTTTTTACGTTTCTCATCCGTTCTGATTAAGTCCAACTATTCGTTTACTTTTTCCATACGTGCCTGCGTAGTTAAACCTTGACCTCGGCGAGGAAAGAGGCGGAGTGCTTATTGAATATATTTAAGAGAAATTAGCATAGATCTACATAATAAGGAGGTGGTGATGATTATTCATGCGCCGCAAATACTTGAGAGGTCGGACAATTCCGGTGAATAATCCTTTACGGTTATTAAAGCGCGGCCGCAGATGTGAACGCGTCCCATGCGCAAACGTCATATGTGGCGTGGGTGGAGAAGTTTGATTGCAAACTGAGTGTAAACCTTTGCTTGCCGCGCCGTCGTGACAGAGGAAGATGTTGTTAGTACTGTCTGGGCGAATGTTTGTGTAACTCCTTCATGACATTAACGGTGCGTGGGCCTGACGTTAACAAGCTGGAGTGTGGTTGGGTGTCTGGTGCAGCGTGTTTTTCTCTAAATTAAAGCCAACTTATTTGTACTCCGAGTTCTGCCAGGAGAAAGTTATGGAGCGGTGCTCTGGTATCTGTTTTGTCTGTGTGTGGTCTGATTCACTTTGTAGTTGTTTTGAAGGTCAAAGACGCGAGTAAGTGTGGTGAGAACGTTTTGTGGAGAGGACTGAACTTCATCATGACTTGTACTGTTGACACCCGGCTTCTTCATACATTATTTAATGTGGACATTGCTCTCTGCTTTTTTTTCGTAGTCTAATGTGAATTTAACACGCACTTTTAGACGGTTATATTACTTTAACTATAATACCTGGGTTTGAGCTTGTTATCTAATATTTTCATCTAAAAATGATACAAACTCGATTACAAAATTTTAACATGTTTTTTTTCTTCCAATAAACTGCATTCCATATTAATCTACAGATACTGTAACTGCTCTCTAAAAACTGCTCTATTCAAGTTTTATTTCATAGTCAAGGAGCTGTCAATCCAAATCTCACTGTAGCCAATGAAAGTAAAGCGCCCTTAAAGCCCGCCCACATGTGAGGTTTGAGCTAGAAAGACGAATGTAAACTCGAGAAGCATAAACAGAATGATTCCTAAACCAAAGGAATTTTTGCTATTGAGTTTATTGTTTTCATTATGAGAGTGTTTTTTCCTTTTTCTCATTGCTTATTTTTTGTATCAAATTGAAAATGTAAGAAATGTACAAAACAGAAATGTAAGATCGTTTTTATATATATCGTCATGAGGAGAAAAAAATAATCTTAAAAATTACCCCTTCAGATTGACGCCTGTGTGTTTGACCAGTTCAACTCCTTCCGCCTGCTTTTGTTTGAGCATGAAGCCGAGTGTTTCTGTATGCAAATCACTTGTTTCGTCAGCATCCCTCTTGTAACGATTGCTTTTCACGTCTCTAGAAGAAGACCAGCCATTTATTTCATAAGAAATTTTGCAATTCTAAAAAGCTTTAATGCATTATGTTATCGACTATGAGCTTTTAATGGCAGGAGCACTCAATGCCCACATGCACAGAGGGCTTAGAGATCTCTCTCTCTCTCTCTCACACCCTCTCTCTCTCACACTCTCTCTCTCTCTCTCTCTCTGTCTCTCTCTCTCTCTCTCTGTCTCTCTGTCTCTCTGTCTCTCTCTGTCTCTCTCTCTCTGTCTCTCTCTCTTTTTCTCTTCAAGAAATCTTCCTCCTACCTTTGCTGCAGTAACTCTGATGTATAGATCTTCTTGAGAGCTTAATGGGCTAATGCGTGTGGTAATATATTTCTGGGTCAGAAAGACTCCTATGTTTATGTGCGCTGGGTGTGTGTATACTGTAGTGTAATCATAGGGTCTTCCTCATGCTGTCCGGATGCGAGGGATCTCAAACCCTTTCCCTAAATAGCCGGCATTCTTTCCCTCGCCCCAAGAGGCCCCGGGGGTAGAGTTGAGTAAGGGAGAGCAGTGCTCGCTGTGTCCTGCTCTCGTCCCTGTGATGCTAGGGTCACGGCGTGTACTATTGATCACCATCGTCAGCAGCGAGGTTGAGAACACGTGTGTGTGCTGGGAATACAGTCCGCGGGAGAAACCGAATTGTTATGGATACTGTAACTCCGGGAGAAAAAAATTATTGTGTGATGTGATGCAGCGTAGATGCGGTGTTATGGAGGATATTTACTGCATTGTGCAGACGTGATCTGGTCTTGTAGCGTAAGCATGGTTTTCTTGGCGAATTAAACTATAGATTGTTGTGGAAATGTGCATTATACAAATGCATAGAAACAGTCATCGGAGCCAAAGCTTAAACCATATTGTTTCTGAAAGTGTGAAAAGTTTTTGTTAAAAAATGACGGCAGATCACATATGGCGCATCGCATGCGACGTTTCTGCATATGTGGTGTAGCTTCGCACGTTTCCGATGCGGAGAGAATATTGTGTATGCATGCGCACGAGCCGCTCACGCTCTTGTAGATTTCCACAGCCTCAGCATAATCACAGTTGGTGGAGGCACGGGTTAACTTCACATACTCGGCAGGCAGCGCAAGAAAGCTGACCTGAAAGAGGTCAATCTCTCTCTCCGATGAACAGCGGAGGAGAAATAATGAGAGAGGCAGACGGACACACGAAGGGAGGTGGGAGGAGAGGAGACTCGGCCGTTCCAAACCCATTTTCGAGGGCTCTCCAGGAAGTACTAATTGTTTGGTGACTGGAGGACTCTTTAGGGAAATGAAGGCTATCTGGGCGTGCAGAGAAGAGATAATGTGTGCGCACATCACTCACCCTTTAATAAAGAGCAGAGCCCGGCTGCGCACCGGCCAACCCTGGGCGGGAGAGAGGGAGGGATGGATTAGCCGTAGTAGAAGAGGGGGGAGGAGACAGTTTATACAAACCAGGCTGCGGAAGAAGAGGGGGTCGGATGGACAGATTACAGTCATTAGATTGGTGGAAGACGGGAATGAGAGATGTGTCACGCAAGGGCGAAATCATTTAATTAGCAGACAATAACGTTTTCCTCTCTGAGAGAGTATAGAAGTGCAACTGAATTCATAATATTGCGAAAAAACTCTGTTTGGACACTTGTTTGAAGCTGTAGACGGGAAATTATGGAGGGGGTAAGGGGTGGAACTGAGAAAATCTAATTCAAAGCGATGATGACGCTGTATAAGCATCACAGCACTGGGTTTTAAATTTTCTACGTATCAACATTTATGGTTCTTTGATATTTTGTTTGCATAGTATATTTTCCAAGCTTTGTGAATATAGCGATTATTTAAATGCAGTTTTTGACCGCTTTGTTTCCTAGAGACCGTGCCTGTAGGGCGGTTTGACTCCCACACTGTGTCACCCCGTTGCAAGTCTGAGCGTAAAAAAAAATGTTTAATAGGAAATTTAAGTAGAATAGTTTTTCTCAATATGTTGTTTGCTTGGGTATTTGCTTAATTATTTTTATTGCTGTTTAGTCATATGTTGATGCATATACGATGCATTATATAAATATGTTTATTGATTATTAAATGTGTGTGTGCGTGTGTGTATATACGTGTATTCTTTAAGGAAATCCATTTTTATCCAACTTTTTACTATTTGCTTGACATTTTGCTTTAAACTTTATACTTTGCATCATGTTTTCTCTAATTAAGAGAAAAAGCTTTCACTACAGACACATCCACCTCAGAACCACTTTCCCCTATATTACAACTTAAATGTCATATTGGTATAACTTTATTCACATATTTTCTTTAAGACTAAACTTACAAATTACAATTTTATGATCCTATTACTGTGGTCTTGTCCTTTTTATTTTATTCTCAAGAAAGTAGCACTATATTCCTGTAATCTTGCCACTAAAGTGTGGTTGACGATTAATTGAATCAAAAGTTAAAATATGTGGATACAATTTTTTATCTGAATTGTCCAACATCATGCCACGGATCCATTGTACAATATCATTCAATACAAATTTACTCTCAGAAAAAAAGTTCAATGTTTTAAATTAGCTTTTATTTTTAGATCTTTAGTTTTTATGTTAGTTTTAGCAATTTTGGTATATTCTTTTGTCATTTTATAGTTTATATGTTTGTTTTTATGTTGCTATATAATATTGATCAATTTCTATTTATTTTTTTTATCATAATTTTAGTGCTTTAGACTTATTTTAATTTGTTTTTGAAGCAACATTTCAATTTTCCCTTCAGTTAAGTTTTTTGAGGCCCATAATTTTTAGGTCAATTTTTATTTAATTTCAATGAACAGAGAGGTTTTCAAAGTTTTAATTTGAGTAAACTAAAATAACCTTGCTGGGGTGGTACCCATAGGCGTTTGTACCCCTAACATGTAACTAAATTTAAAGGTTCACAATAGGTCCTTAGTGCCCATAGAGGTACAACATGTTATGTTTGCATGAAAAATGAACTAATCCAGTGAGGATAAAAGATACAATTCTGCACTGACAGTGTATTTTTAAATGTGGCATAGTCTCAAAAAAAAAACATGTATAGATATATTTATGCAGAACATAAGGCATCAATCCACAATTTAATGTCCCCATAGATAATTCTACAATGTATTTACTAAAACTGTGTATACGTTTACTATGGGACATTCAGTCAATAGGACTCTTTGCTGTAACTTACTGTTCTCAAACAATTGTGCATTACAAAAATAAACACTTTATGTGCCACAGGCGACATATGCGTAGCACATATAAACCAGGCAATCTGTCTCTTGAGTTAAACGTCTCCACTAAAGCTTTACGTAGTACAGGATGGAATTTGTTCATGTGTGTGTCTTCACAGACACCTAGAGAATGAGTGTGTGTGTGTGTGTTTGATTCCTGTTGAGAGTGTTGTAAAGGCAACATCATCTCTCCCCCTTTAATCTGCACCCGTCTGATGGCGAAGTGAACGTCTTTGACGTTTCAAAGGCTTCCCCCATCATGACTCCTGACACACTACACACCCGACGCGCTATCGCCGTGCCCCTGACAGCTGCACAAATTGGCTGAAAGAGGCGTCTGCGGCGAGGACTTTGATCAGCTGAGCTTTTGCTCTCTTGCGCTCTGTCTGCATCCGTCCCGGCGTCATGTTGCGAAGGCCGAGCTTGCGATCTGCAGAGGGGTGCTGGGACGGGTGGGTCTGATAAGCTGCTGCTCGCAGGGGAAGATTTTTGTTCGGTTGGATCATGCGTGTGTGTATGTTTGATTGCCTGGAGCCATGTCAGACATGAATATGGTATGTGTAGTTTCTGGGAACTGGGTGGACTTATTATATCCAGATTTCATGTAGGGATCTGGTGTACTAAGCCACGGTTATGTATGAATGTATGTGTGCGTTAGTGCTGGAGAATATTTGAAGAGTTTGGTTCGAAAATGAGAGAACTCCATTTTTCAAAAATCTTGTTTTTTATTGCGCATTCCCATTAAAATAAATCAAACTGCAGTTAGTTTGTTTTTATTCAAGCCATAATAACACAAAAAAATAGGGCCAACTAACACAATAAAACGCAATAAAAACATGATTTTTAGAATTATCTCATTTTGGAACCAAGTACCCAATTTCATTGCATTGTATCATCCAGGATTGACATGGTGTCTGTCCATGTGTTCTCTATACCACTGATTCTTGACAGCAACTTTTTTGATGTTTGAAATGAAATCTTGATGTAGGCTGAACTCATATCCCCATTACTTCTAAGTGCATTGGTCAGCAATATTTAATCATTCATATTTAATCATTCACTAAGCGTTTGCTCTTTCATATTTTAAGAGTTCTTGATTATGTGATTAAGTATAAGTTATATCTCAAATGTTTCTCTTAGAACCATTAAAGTAGAAATTACTGTAGAAACAATTTGGTTATTTGGTTTCGGGAGGTATTTGATGAGACATGACTCATGACAAGATCTCATTTAATCCATCTTTAAGTTCAATTGTAGACTTCAAGGAATTATTCACCCCAAAATGAAAATTCTGTCATCGTTCTCTCACCCTAAAGTTGTTTCAATCTTGTATACAGTTCTTTGTTCTTTATAACACAAAAGAAGATATGTGAAAGAATGTTGGGAAACGAAAACATTTTGGGGCACTATTGACCACTATGGTAGATTTTATCCTAGTCAATAGTGCCCCTGAACTGTTTGGTTACAAACATTCTTCCAAATATCTTTTTTTGTGCTCAGCAAATCAACCTTGAAACAACTTTTGGGCGAGTAAAGAGGACAGACTTGAACTGTTTTAAATGCGTTTTTTGAGATATTGAAACTCTAGAGGAGAGACGTGAGATTAAATCTCGGGAGAGAATCCTAGAAGCGAAAAATCTAATTTCTTTCAGTTGATGCTCATTGCTGTCAATATACGAAACTATTGAGATAAAAAACTGCTTATGTAAATACTACAGGATAACTTAAATAAAAAGTATGTTACTTTACTCTTAACTTTAAATGGTATTTTTTACATAAAATGTGTAATTCGTCACCACCTAGAATTGGTGCTTAATTTATTGTTCACGCAAGCTTGTCATTGTCACAGCCTGTCATATTCGTATTCTGTAAAATCCCCTACATTTTTAATCCCAACATAAGGTGTACGTTTCCATCTAAACTCGGTCAAACAAACGTCTGTTGTGACGGCACTTTGTCATCTCTCTCTTGTTCCCTGTCTGCGCGTTGTATTCCTGAGAACTCAATGGCTTCATTCATAACTGTAGCCTGAGGCGCAGGGGTGTGTGAAGTTTATGAATGCAGAATCTATTCAGCCCACGATAGGCCTGTCTGTCTGTCTGTCAGACCGTCTGTCTGTCTGTCTGGAGGAAATTGCAGGCTGTGTGGAAGTGCAGGTAATAGATTAATGCCAGGGGAGACTTCCCAGTGTACAGCATGCACAACTGACAGCCAATGATTATTGCAAACAGAGAGAGAGAGAGAGAGAGAGAGAGAGAGAGAGAGAGACCAAGTGGCAGACAGGCTCACACACATACAGCCCATCACATGCTGTAGACTTCACAAAGACAGCTCACACACAAATAATAGCTCTCGTGCTATAGTCTTACTGTTGAAGTGATGTTTCTATATCTGACTGTTGGATGCTAATCACGCATAATCTTTTGCAATAACTTGGCCACTAATTTAAGACAGCGTCATAACAACTAGTCTCCCTGACTAGCAATTAGTTAGAACCAATCAGTCTTACTTTTCATATTTCAATACGCCCAATCTACCTTTTTATGTAACTGATTTCAAGAAGGAATGATCAGTCTTGAAGAAAATAAATAGAAGACTAACGTCTATGACGGCCCCTGGTGACTTACTTGCGTGACTTGTTTTGTAAGATTGTACCCACACATTGGCCCACATTCACTTATAATTGTGTACAAGTTGCTGGACAGTTTGTTGTCATTTTTATTTATTTAAACATGTGAAATAAAGTGTTTGGGAAAATATGCACAGCTTTTGTGTCGAATTATATATAGCTGAGAGGAAAAAATGTATACATTTAAATTTAATCAGAAATTCTAAATGTAATGTGGCTATTCCTGTCGAGTGTCTGTTGAATTTAACAAAATCAAACCTCATGAGTGACAAAGTCATTCTTCAGTAAAGTAAAAGAATGACTGCATGAGATGACACGTGATAAAAATCCAGGTTATCACATACATGTTTTTCCTAAATTCATGTACAAATATTACTGTTTGTGTTCCTTAAATGTGAAGATGAATTTGTTTGCAGTGTTTGAGGTCTGAAAGAATACTGAACATCTTATCTCTTGTTTTGATTTTTTTCTCCAGTTTTTGTTTTTCTGCAAATAAATCTTTTTTTTTTGTGGCTGTATGACATCACTTAAGGCAGTGTTTCTCGATCAGGGTCTGAGGCTCACGTGGAGACCTTAATACTTGAAAGTATTTAAAATAAGACAAAACGAGCATTAAATAAGCTATATCAACAAACTAAATACAGACAATACCACTAATAGTGATACTTCGTACAATCTGGTCCTTTCTAGTTATGCCTAGAATATTTCTGGATAAAAATTGTTTTCACATATTGTTGTCTTATCTTCTTTCTAACAGGTGAGAGACTGTATATTACAGCAATCCTATAAAGATCAAAGAAATCGCAAATAACATGTACTTCTTCTGTTTGTCCTGCAGCAGTCATATGCCCCGCCCCCTCCCCCCATGGCTCCGCCCAGCCCCAGCACCAACAGCAGCAGCCACTGCGGAGCGGAGCAGCTCAGTAAAACCAACCTGTACATCCGGGGCCTTCCGCCTGGCACCACCGACCAGGACCTCATCAAGCTCTGCCAACCGTGAGTGTCGTTCCACAGCTGTCGCCGTCTGTCACTAACTCTGTCTCTTTGCTTAAGTATTATTGCCACTCTCTACATCGCACCGTATGTGAACAATCGCTCCGTACCAGTTTACAGTCACAAGAGTCTCCCGTATGCACCAGCATAGATATACAGTACATAAGCATTATCGCAATCATGTAAATGCAGGCACAGAAGGTCACGGAGGAATGATAAAGTCACAGTGTTTGTTTAGAGGAAGAATATGGGCCTGTAAATGGAGTCGGCATCATTAGTGGAGGGAGGTCATTATGAAACGCCGTAAGAGGACCAGGGGCAGCTTACCTAATCTTCTCTGATGACTCATTCAGATATCAATCCACGTTCTTGTGTGGGGGCTTAAAACCCTAGACGTTTATTTCTCTGTGATGACCGTTTGTGAATATATTTTAGTTTGCTTCTGTGGAGCGGGTTGTGGTTTCTATGTGACGTTTAATGCAGGGCGGGGTTTCAGAAGTTTCAGTCAATACCAGTTTTGATATGACAAAATATTTAATGGCAACTGATTATTATGCAGTACTACCAAACCTTGACACGGGAAAAATTATTTATTATACTGTATGTGAGCAAGTTTTACTGATTCGTTCCCACAGAATATTATCACATGAACATGTTTTTCATTTACTTGTTTTTGGTAAATCTTGCTCAAGTTTGATTTAATTCGTTCACTTGTTTTAGGTCAGTCATTGTCATGTTTTATAATTTGTTTCCTTGTTTTATAAAAACGTGAATTTTTTATGCTTATGATTAGTCAATAAACACCATCAACGTTTCTCCGTCCAAAACAGCAACTACATCTACTATTATTAAGCGTGATGTTTTTTTCACTTGGGGGCAGGAAGACAAAAGAGAATGAATTAGTAAAATTGTCTTGTGCAAAGCTTGGTAGAATACAAATAAATTATGTAAGGATTAACAAATTCAATTAAAACATTGCACCTATTGAAGCTTTCAAGTATTTCTTTCTTAGGTAAACATTTTTGACAAGATTTAAGTAAACATTCAAGCACCGCAATGGCTAATGCACAAAATCCATTATTTTTCTGTACCGTTTGTGCATACTGTATATTTTTGGAGCTAGTGTTTTCATATGTTTTTTTTATATGATTTGTTTTGGCTGAGCACCCGTTTCAAGTTGATGTCTGTTCTGGTGTGGGTTTTTTTTACATATCGCTGCTGTCCTTCTAAAACATTGTATCTCCATAGTCCCTCATTATACATTTTGTGAAAGTCAATGGATTGATTTTTTATATTTTTGGAGCTAGTGTTTTCATATGTTTTTTGATATGATTTGTTTTGGCTGAGCACCCGTTTCAAGTTGATGTCTGTGCTTTTGTGGTATTTTGTTACATATCGCTGCTGTCCTTCTAAAACAACGTATCTCCATATTCTGCCATTTTTTTATCATTATTATTAGTCACGCTTTGTTTTTCACTGAGTTGTGCTATATTTAACCAATAAAAAGTATTACAAAGTGCTTGTTAACTTTGTCGACACAGTATGTAATCATTTAAAAAGAACAGTGTTTTTTAACACTTTCTGAAATACAGCATATTTGGACACTTTTTAGTGTATGAATGATTTATTGAATTACATGGCTGACTACCATTTTTTTTCATTTTAAAAGGCTTCTACTTATAATAGCCCCAAATGTTACTTGTCAAAACTCACAATGGTGAAACCTCCAGCCACACACGTGTAGGTCTCTCCATCTCTCCCAGGGTATCTGACTACCGTGGTCCCGGTTAGCCCAAGGCCTTGAGCGGGATTGGAATAAAAAATTCATGATTATGAAAGTTTTATTAGCCGCTGCTACCGTGCCAAATGGGCAGTAACATTTTGGAAAGGTCAAGAGGGTTCGCCTTGGGCCTCACTTCCAAAGCTCAGCAGAATAAAGAAAGTGCCCACAAACACTTTTTGCTGTTTTAGCATAACACCGTAATGATGGTCTCATGCATGCATGTCTGTACCCCAGTGTGGAGATCTAAAGGTCCCTGCCGCACACCAGCGAAAGCGCACACATGCACAGCCGGTTGGTGACCCCTTTTCGTTCTCGCGTGGTGTCGGGAAGGGCAGTGAAAAGTGCTTCTGTCAGGCTGACATTTCCGAGATCTTCTCCAGTGATTTCCTGCGGAAGATTGGCAGTGGTTTGAGGCTGAAGGTACAATAGGGTTAGACTCTAAAGATGAAAAATCCCGCCTCAGCGAATCCGTAACCCCGGCCGTATAAAAACGAGCTTGTCTTTAATGAGATAATCCTGTAATTGAAGAACATTGTAACGGCAGAATGGTAGCAAATTGTGACCTGGAAACAAATAAGTAGATTTTATGATCGCAATGGCGTCGTGTTAGAAGAGGTAAAAAGTTCAGGTTGAAGGATGGTTACATTTACTGAGACAAAAACCTCCAGAAAATGTACCAGAGTGTTTTCATAAAAGGACTGAATATGAATCATGAATTTTTAATGAAAGCCTTGGGTGAACACATTGTCATCATGTTTATGTACTTTCATTATGCATCTGTGATGTGTGTGTGTGTGTGTGTGTATGTTGGTAGGGTGGGGAATCATGTGAGTGCCAGTTCATTACTTTTCCTTTCCATGAGTCGATATCATGGAGAATTAAACCTCAGGACAGAATTTTACAATATCATTTAAAATAATTGCATTTCAGAGCCCCTCATTACATCTCTGATTTGAATCTAACGCTATGCAGAGAAGGAGAACACCATCCAACTCAATTCTACTCACACTTGGAGCAACGTTAGAAGGAATAAATGAGCATTTCAGTTACGTTCTGTCAGTGGATGTGTGAACCCAGACGCCGTCACTTGTAGACCGACATGGAATGTTCTTGTAGTCGACAAATTTACCGTACATGTGTTCTATATAATGGTGTGACAGCAAAAATGTGGAAAATGAAGATCAATCTAATGAATATAAATATTAATGACATAAAATAATATTATTAGCAGTTTGTTTTATTTTCGATGTTTAGCTGTCACACCATAGGACACATGAAAAGGATATTGTGACTCTGGACGACAAAACCATTTTTCGAAATAGATATTTTTACATCTTCTGAAATCTGAAGAAATTAGCTTTCTATTGAAAATATGGTCTGTTAGGATAGGACAATATCTGGCGGAACAACAACTGTTTACAAAGCTGTCATCTGAGGGTGCAAAACATCTAAATTTTGAGAAAATGGCCTTTAAAGTTGTGAAGTTGAAAAATGTTCCCGTGCTACTAAGACTGGTTTTGTTGTCCAGGGTCACATATGTCAACAACCCATCCACAGATTTACGTTTATGTATTTGTAAGATGCTTTTATCAAAACATTCAAAGCTTTCTGAAATTGTTAATTCGGAAAATTCTACAATATCCTTCCAATTGTGTGTTTTAGGTATTTTGGATACTTTTATTATGCTTTCATCAACCAATAAGAATGTGACACTCTCCATTTTATTTGATTTAATGCGTTTAAATCCTTTCTGTTTAAATTCACTTTTCTTTCAAAAATGAGCTGTGACGCATTCAAAGTTGTCTTTTACAATATTTAAATATTTGTCATGTTTTTTTCTTAACCGTATTTTGAGACTATAATATGCTATAATGAATTATTAATAGTAGTCACCCTTTATGTATGTCACTGGTAATATCTAACAAATAAAAGCATTAAACCGGTGTTTATTCGTTTAAAAAGTACAGCGTTTTTCCAGTTCCTGAAACACTGTGAGTTTGGACATCCAAGGTTTGGGAAGGTCTGCGACGATATAAAACTTAACATGTATCAGAAAGCTCACATAATACGAAAGATTGATAGGAAATGAGTGATTATTGAAATCTCTGACTTTGGTTTGCTAATCCTGAGTAGAGATTCAAACTCTTCTGAAAGTCACATATGTGTTTGCTTGAATCTTCTTTTTTTCTAGTCTGGAAAGCATGAAACCCCCAAAGTCTCCATTTGTTGTTCATTTAATCTCCTCGCTATCTAGTGAAAAACAAGTGACATACAAAAGAGATTTAATATCTCCAGTGTGTGAGGTACATTGGAGTTTTATTACCTTTTTACAATAGCAGTTTGGCATTCAGCGATTCTAATGTTCCTTCTATATTCCTTTCCTCTGCATATCAAATATTTCATATATTTATGCAAAAGAAAATACAACATGCCGAGGCCCACCATCCGAAATGTCTCTCTCTCTCCCTTTTTGTTTTTCTCTCCCTCTTTCTGTCTCTCAGTCTGATTGACTAACTGACTCTGTGGAGGAATTGCCCTCATGTGCAGGGCTGCCACGTCTAGGGGCCTCTAGGGTGGGATCTCATTTTCAGTCAGCAGAACCGCCCCCCCAGGCTCAAATAACTCAGGCATCCAGAGCATGGAAACCATTTCAGAGCCAGTGACAGGGCTAGTAACAGGTCACGGTTTTTATTTCAAAGTGTTGCTTTCCTACAATGCGCTTGTCTGCTTGTTCTCGGGTAGAGTATTCACCCGTTCTTTCATTTATGTCCCCATCGTCATTGCTGCAGAAATGTCTAATTTACAGGAAGAAAAGTGGGACGGTATTCTTAATGATTTGAAGAAGAATATATAATTCATAACTTTTACTCTAAAAAGACATTTTTTATTCACTGTCGTTCAAAATGATAACAGGCTGATTGACTTGGAGGAGGAATCTAGTAAAAATCTAATACGCTCTTCTTCTGTGTTTAAACCACATTGTCAAGTTGTATTAGTTTTGACAGGCTTGGACATCCAGGGCCCTATCATACACCCGGCGCAACGCGGCGAAAACGCGGCTAGTCTCAGCTCGACGCAGTTCTCGTTTTGGAGTCCTGCGCTGCGTTGTTTAAATAGCAAATGCATTTGGGAGTGCTGGTCTTAAAAAGAGGTGTTTTCAGGCACAATGTTGGTGCGTTGCTATTTTGAGGAAGTTATTTTTTTTATATTTGGCATGTTTGTGTGCTGCTGCGCTTCCCTCTGTGTAATAAATAAATTGAAAGCGCGTTGTGGACCTGCCAAGAGATGCATTTTCAGCTAACACGCTGTTTAACGAACAAAAAAATATGGTCTATATGTGACCGGAACGTTCCGCACCGCTCTAAGCAGGCCTTGAACCAGGTCGGTCCGGCATGGGAGTCGGGCGCTCTAGCAAGGAGGCTAAAGACAGCAGCGTCCTTGAGGCCGGGGAGTGAGGTTTACATACTGCACAGCACTTCACTAGCTTGCCTCCATCACCTATATCGCCATAGACCAACTCAAACACTAAGCGCAATATTTGTTTGTTATTTAAAGAGTAAAGAGTCCTCTGGGCGGGTCCACAACGCGCTTACACGTTATACTTGTTACACAGAGGGAAACGCAGCAGCACACAAACACTCCAAATATAAAAATAAATGGAGTACAATGTAAAAGATGATTATTGTGGAAATAAAGATAAAATCCAGCTTGTCCTGTAGATGCCTTTCCTCTCTGGAGATGCGTCCAATCTTTGTTCTTGCAAAGTCTGCTGTGTAAATAGCGAATCGGCCATTGCGCAAGCGCAACTGGCTCTTTAAGGGAAAGAGAGATGAGACTCTGATTGGTTTACTGCACGTTATGCCCAATAAAGTCCCATTACACATTAAGAGAAATGGGACAACACGTTTAGACCCTGCGCCCTGGCGCGCCGACCGTTTTCCCGTCGTTAAATTAGCAAAAGTGTATTCATGCACACCCTGAGTGCACCTGCGCCCTGTGCTTTAGACCATGAGTTTAGATCGTGAAAATAGGGCCCTTGTGCCATATTGCTTAGGATCATTGTAGTGGTTAGGGTGAGATTGAAATATCACACTGTCATTGAACCCTCATCCTTTTATCTATAGTTTAGAGAAACTGTGACAGAATCCTTCAAACTGAGGTTGAAATGTTAAAAGCAACGTTATGTTGTGCAGGATAAACGTCAATACAGTTAAGTTATACTCTGCAAAATCTGCAGGTTTTTCTCGCTGCTTTTTCCAAACCTTAAAGACATTGAAAGCTAACCTGAGGTGAGATGAATGGTCGGCTCCTCTTGAACACCACCTGTTCTTGAGAGAGCACACGAGGGCCAAGAAGCCGCTAGCCATCAAAAGTCGTCTTGAAGTCTTTGTAAACTCAATCTCTCTTTCTCTCAGGATCACACAGGTCTTGTCGATGTGTGTGTGTGTGAGGTGGAAGAGGAAGTGAGAGGCTTAGTGAAAAGGTGACTAAACGCTCGGGATAAAGAACCTGCAGGATGGATTTTGCTAGATGGAAAGGAAAATGTCAGTCATGATTTTGAACTTCTGATGGTTCAAACCTTGGACTATTAGCACAACGTTCAATACAGTTGGAACACAGACTGGCAGATTAGCTAAACAGGTGATGTCTGTGAGCTAGCATCGTTTTTAGAGCTAGCGTAGGGGCTTTTTTTGGCTGCTTTTTCTGTATTGTTCGGTCCAACATGTCCATTTTAAACAAGTTCCAAAGAAAAACAAAAATTGTAAAGAAAGAACATTTTATTTTGATATGAATTTGTGTAATATCTTTATCTTAGAGTTCTATTTTTTAAGTCTTTAAATGTCATATGTCATAAATTATGCACACGTCTTTATATGAAAAGATATATTTTATATGAGAAGCATTTTACATTTAGTGTATTAGCACAACCATTGACATGGCCTTACTCAATATTAAGAAATCAGGATATTTTTTCACAGAATGTTCTTTTCATTATGATTGTTTTATGCAGAAAACATCAAATCACAAATTTCACTGGCAGGGTCACAAATAAATAAATGAAAATGCTTTAACTAATATAAAAAAAAATATTTAAGTTTTTCATAATAGGCTACAGTATGTGAAAATGAACATGAACAAAGTTTAAGACACTAAATGCAGTATAAATATTGTCTACATTCCTCACATTTATTTAAATCGGATTTGTCATAGATGCCAACTTAACAAAAGTCAACACTATTTGTGTGACAACTTTAAAAGTAAATAAGTTTAAAGTTGCGCCATTGCTCCTCCTGGAAAGCAGGAGGAAGATTGATTTTTCTTCAAAAGAGATGCGTGTTCAAATTTTCTATTGATCAAATCATTATTATTCATCAAGCAAAGATAAAATGATAGAGAAGAGCAATACGGAAGTTCTTGGCATTTTAAAGCGCCGATTCAGGTGTTCAGGTTCACACAGTACAGGACATTCCCAGTCAATGATGACAGATCATGGTAGTGAATAGAATGTCAAATTCATGGCGCAAGTGTAGTGCGCATCCTATGTGTATCTCCCCAATAGTACATCCATTTTAGACAAGATAATTCCACACGTTAAAAGTCCCAGGGCCTCTTTCTTGAAGCCAGCGGAGTAACCAAGCGTGCAAACAAACATCAGGCGCTCGTAACTCAATGCAGAAGTACCGAGCGGCACGTCAGACGAGACAGCTGCATTGGTAGCCAATTAAGAGATCCTCCACACCCACCTGGATGGAAGTTGAAAGAATGCTGGTTCACATCTCTCAGCACGAGACATCAAACGGGCCGGCATCCGTGGCTGCCGGTGCTCTGGGGAAAATAAAAACACAGATCAGAGTGTGTGTGGGCCCTTTGAGAACTGTCATTAGCACTTCACACACTGCAGTTGAAAGCTCCGCACACAAGACGTGTTGTCTTGACGGCCATCGAATCAGCCGGGATTCGTTCGCAGCTCTGGCTGTCACAGCACGTCGAGCCGAGATGCGTTGTGATCTTTCAAACGTGCGCGCGTAGGTATAGAAATATATTTATCTTCCTTTAAAATCCTTTTAGCCGGTTTGGTTAGCCTCATGGGGTGTTTACAGTCATTTTTGTGGGTGTTACTTTTCTTTTTCTCCATGCAACGACATCATTGCTGTGCTTTTCTAATTATGGATTTTGTCGTATTTACAGGAATCAGGATACGGTCTGTTTCTCACAACAACGGCAAGGCTGGGAATTCTAGCGTTGAACACCTACAGCTCTGAGGCGAAACACAAATCGTGCCATTTCGTCTGCTGGCTCAATGAAGCCAGATTTATTTTCATTTACCGGCAGCATTTTGAAGTATTATAACCATAAATCTCAAGGTAGACTGAAGAAATCGGTTACGCTCTGTACTATCTGATAAGCTTGACACACAGTCTAGAACAATACCTATTGCATCCATTCTACGTCTGAAGATTTTAACTTTACCTCTTTGAAAAAGTGATATTATAGACGGTTTAAGAGCAAAATAAATGTTAATGCACATGCACGCTTTTGTGCACTTAAACTTACCTTCCGCTACACAGCCGCAAAGAATAGAGTCCTCGTTGATTATAGCAAGCAATTACTCCACCTATTCAACTTACAAAAAAGCCATCTTCTTTTCAATGAAGTAAAATGGAGGCAGCCAAACTAAACACAGACAACATTGATCAGTTCTTCAGTAAATATGAAGTGCTGTATGATAATATATATACATATATTTAGCAAAGTTATAGTGACATGTATCTTAATGTAATTTTGTAAGAATCGCAATCAGGCGCCAAAAGAGTATTCAAAAAGACGTTATTTCAGCCAATAGAATCACTCAGTGTCGTAAAGGAGACCGAATTCGAGGTTGGACTCGATACCTCATGACACCGAGACTAAAACACGCAATTATTTGCTGAAATTATAAGCAGCTGGACGGTGATGCTTACAACGTCTCCACGACTTGCATTGGAATCAGGTGTTCCTGGACACTGAAATGTTGCGCGGGAATGCGTTTCCTTATATCATTAGAAGTCATTTTGCTGAGTGTTTTGTCACCCATGAGGGTATGCTCCGGCGGTCAAGTGACGACTGGTCCATGCCGTCTATAGTGTTTTAAACTTTATGAATACTGCGACAGTTATTTTTTTTTCCTATTTCACATTTATAAAGTCGATGCCATTGTTAATATATTAAGCCATACATCTCTCTATACCTAAGGTTCCTTCTAAGAAACCAGAACCTCCCACACTGTTCATGTTGTTTGGTTTCTGTGTGCCTGTGGATTAACTATAGCACACGGCGGGTTCAGTGTGTTCCGTGCTGGAAAGGGAAGTGGTGTGTATGCGGTTGCGTGTGTGAGAACGTTTGTAGATCCAGATGACCAGAGGCAGAGCTGAGGAACATTGTGATCCCACACGCAGGCTGAACTCTGGTATTTCACAGGAGATGTTGGTGTGTGTGTGCGGTATCAGCAGTCTAATTAAAGCTCTCTGGGTATCTATTATTGTCAGGGCGTTGTTGCATCCTTTCCTTCTTGCTTGCTTCCATTCTGTCTGTCACAGCTGGTTGAATTTCAGTTGTTATTAACAGTTGTGACTTTCTTCACAAAGGTGCGAGGCGTGGCGATTAACATGACTGTGAACCTGTAATTCTCCTCTTACAGTATATGGCCATGTGTTCACATGTTTGTGTCCGTTTTAAGCACTTTTTCTTCTCTTTTAAACAAACCAACTGGTGGATGAATAAACGGATCAAAAAGACTTTTCTGAAATACGATACGATTTTTTATCCAAGTGTTTTCAAATAATTTGCCCGTCATCGCTGAAGGTGAAATGTTCCCACAAAGCCGATCAGAACATATTTGATGTTTAATATTCGTAAAGGACTACAAACCTATTAAAATGCACAGTGGGCGGGGCTAGCCAGAACAATGTGAAGAAAAATAAAACCGAAACAAACGACCAACTAAATGTCTTGTCATGCGCCACTTGTCGCGGTCACGGCTGGTTAGGACAAAAAGTCAGATTAGCACGGAAGAGGTTTAAGTGATTTATTGGTTGCAGCTTTGTTGCGTTGCGCTTCAGCAGGACACGATGTATTATGTTATTATTGTCAGTGTTGTTTATAATGTTGCTATATATCATTATTATAATATATTGTTGAGTTTGTGGTGTTGCTTAAATTATAACATGCATTTGCTCTCGCTGTAAAGCGTTTGCCTCTTTGACTTCATGTTATTTAAGGTCAAAGTCTTGGCACAACAGACATCTATGAGGGCAACTCCAGGCCAGAAGTTCTGAAGGTTTTAAACTAGTAAACACAGCAAACATTTAAGTCTGGGTCCCAATCAAAAGTCAGAATGCGTAGAAAGAGTCTGTAAGGGTTTTTAAGAACTTGTGGATGCTTTCCAGCAACCCTGACACGCAATCTATAACAACATCCCTGCTTCTTGTTAAAACACCAGTGTTTACACTTCCTTAAAGGGATAGATCACCCAAAAATCTTTTACTCATCCTCATGTCATTCCAAGCCTGTAGGTAGTCTGTTTCTTCAACAGAACACAAAAGAAGATATATTTAACACCTTGACTTTCACTGTGTGGACACAGCGTTTCTCAGAATGTCTTCTCTGTGTTTCACAGAAAAATAGCAAAAAAATGCTTTGAAGGGTGAACAAAGGATGACAGAATTTTATATTGGGGGAACACAGAATCCAAACAACATTGACACCCATGGACACAAAACCATTCCTCAAAATATCTTCTTTTTGTGGTCATACTGTTATGGTACTAATATCATCTTTTTTAAATCTTTTTGAACATGTACACATGTGTTCACTTTGAGCTTTTTTTGGGGTAGAGAAGTGAAGATTCATTCAAAGACCTCCATTTGTACATTTAAAACAACAGAACGAAGATCAATGATTTAGCCGACTCGAATTATCCATCAACTGATATTTATTTGCACTATGATTTGTCAGATGTTTTTTCAGTTAGCGTCTCCACCTTTGGCTTCAAAGTTAGCTGCGTCATCTTGAGGAATATTTTTGAAGTGCTTTACCTTCACTAAAAACATGGAAAAGTACAGTCATGAAACTTGTTTAAGCTTTCCACAAATTCCTAAAGAAAGGCTTTCATTTTGTAACTCAAAAACCACCGCAGACGATCACAAATTGTTTGTTAGAGGAAAGCATCCTGTTCGTGAGTTTGTGTTATGGAGACCGTGTGCACAACCCTGGCGTGGCATTGCTGGCGGAAGCGTTGCCAGATATGTTGCGTAAATTCTTCTCTCAGCCCCGTCCTCACAGACCCACTCACTCATCTGTGACGTCTGTGTTTGTCCTAGCACTTGTTTTGCAAGATGAAACGGCAGTAAATCAAGAGTCTGAGTCAAATGGTTCTCATGTGTTTCCTCACATCGGTCTGGTACATGCTCTCTCCGGCAGAGCTCTTCATTTCCATGTCTCTACTTTCTGTTATGTGGTTGCTCGTCCCCTGGGCTTCTTCTTTGTTTACTGGCAAACTATGTAACAAGTATTGTTTCTATAATGAGTCTCTGTAATTGTAATCCCAGAGTTGTGATTATCTGTTTTAGAAAAACATCCGCCCTCACTTGCACAGCATGACGAAGATCAGACTTTGTTGATAAATTAATACGAAACCTCATATTCCAATCCCACATGATTTTCGGCGTAATTTTAAATATTGAAGTCCAATTTAATAAGAGAAAATGGTGACAAAAAAATACATAATGTCTTGCATTTTCATGGTTCATTCTTTTTTTTTATTTACTCACTCTCATGTCATTTTAAACTTGCATAGCTTTCTTTTTACTACAGAACACAAAAGAAGAAGATATTTGAAGAATGTTGGTACCTGTACAACATTGACCACCAATGACTTCCATTGTATGGCCACATGAAACATTTCTCAAAATATCTTCTGTTCTACAGAAGTCGGAGTCAAACGCAGGTTGTGAACGACATGACATGAGTGTGAAAAAATGATTGCTGATTTAAATTTTTGGGTGAACTGTTCCTTTAAGAACAAGTATAGATCTTGAGTTATGCACCTCAACAGGCCCCTGTCACTTTCATTAGATGAAATTCTGCTTAATTCCCTATTTGTTCCAGAAGGAAAAAAGACAATTTTACAGGAATGGAATGACATGAGGAAGAGGAGATGATGTCAGATGTTTCATTTTTGGCTGAATTGTTCTTTCATCCGTAAGACTTTTTGCAAAAGTCACCTTTGGCTTGCTCTCTGTAGGCTCCTGAACATTAAAGCACATACTCGTGCGTTCACTAGGGCCTAAAGACATTTAAACACCGAGACATTGTTACATTTCTGTAAAGCTGCTTTGAAATGATATTTATTTTGAGAGCTGCAACGCAAATATTCATGACTGAGTTGTGCCGTTAGCATGTTTCTAACGCGCCTGATGAATTAGCTGCCATTTGCGAGACATGAGCGATACAATACCTCGCTGCGACACGGCTCTTTAAGGCAACAGTACAATGAGCTTTCTCTTATTAAACGCCTCCGTCCTTCTAAAGGTGGGGTAATACAGTCTCTCGCTTTTACCTGGAGGTGAGCGGCGCATTAAATATTAATTAAAAGTCACATCAGCCTTTCTGGTCTTCAGGCGCAGACGAATGCGATAAGTCACTTTATAACCTCCATCATGGATGGAAAGGAGGCAGCGGGAGAGGAATATGTTGAAAGGGGAACGTGAGGGAGATTCGTCTGTTGTGTAGATACCTTTGTGAGTCTGTGATTGTGTTGTGTGAATAAGGCTTGTGCGAGCAAGGGGAAGTGCTCTCATGAGGTTGGGGAGATGAACGAAGATGAATTTTCAGTGTTTAATGAATTCGCAGGGGTTTAAAGCCTAAATCCACCGCCCCTTGTTTATGGTTTCCTTGTAGGGGATGTATTGATGTATTGATAAACATCCCATCATTAGGGTTTTAATGAAGAAGAGAGTTAGCTTCAAACTTTTTAATTGAGCTCATAGAAAGCGTAGCCCGCAGTCACATACGAAAGCTGCCTGTGTTTATGTGAGGCTTAGAAATGTATTTCATCTGGTTATCTTTCAATTCACTGCTTTTGTTGTTCTAGGTAAGAATCAGCCTTTTCCAAAAGAAAAATCAATTCAAGATACGTTGTGGCCTGTTAACTCCATGAATGATAACTACTGTACTGTACTATACGAGATTACTAGCAAGAACTATATGAAAGTCCACACCAATGGTATTTTGGTTTGGTTGTGTAGTTGTGTTGGACTTCTCTACACTCTTGTAGGGGTTGTACACTCAAACATAAGAATTAATACACCTTTAATTCCAAACCTGTATGACTTTATTTCTACTGCAGAACACAAAAGAAGATATTTTGAAGAAGGTTAACCAAACAACATTGGACCTCATTGATTTCCATTGTATGGACATTTCTCAAAATATCTTCTTTTGTGTTCCAAAGGGGAAGAAAGGGATTTGAATGACATAAGGTTGAATAAATCATGCGTTCTAATTACATTTTTAGAGGAACTATTCCCTTAGATTTAGAATGATGTATAGAAAGTTGTATACAGTAGGTATCTATGTAGTTATCATTAACATCCTTTACTTGAATGGGCCCTTAGTGTAGTGGTACCTTTGCCAAACATTTAAATTACACTGTAAAACTTTGCTGTAATTTCGCAGTAACTTACTGTAGATTTAATGCACAATTTTGTTTTAAGTATAAACTTATCTAGTTACTATTTTTTTCTTTTATAAACCAAGACTTAATATATTGGCACTTTTCTTGTTATGCCAATGTATCGTAATTTAAGAAGTTTTAAATATTTTTACAGAAAACAAGAGAAAAATGCTTAGGAGCAATGTCACTTTTTGCAGTGTTGCTGTGCTAATGCCAGTCTCTTCTTGCTCATTTTGAATATAATTAGTGAAAGTGTTTTTATTTTGTTAAAAGTAAATTTGAAAACCGTACTAATTGGAAAATATATTAAGTAGTTATTAAATCTACAGTAAGTTACTGGCAAACCTGCTGCAAAGACTACAGCAAAATTTTACAGTGTGGGTATAAAGTTAATGGTATATTGTATAGATATACTAACGTAGATGAAATATTTGGGGCGCCCATGCATCAAAATGAATTTGAGTTGAATGTTTTTCTTTGTCCTCTGCAGGTATGGAAAAATAGTGTCGACAAAGGCAATCCTGGACAAAAACACCAACCAGTGCAAAGGTGAGTAACACTCTCAATATCAGCTTGCATTAAAAACATGGCACAGGGTTCACTCGATGTGAAACTAATGAACCTCCTCAGCTGCTTTTGAAAGACTAAAATTGGTTAGGAAATTATTTTGATAATCTTTTGAGGCAGAAACATGTTTGCGTGAACGTGTGAGAAGTCTGCACAGCCGGATCAGACGCTAGCGTGACAAACAGGGTTAGCGACTGCAAGAAAAAGCAGAACTCCTCCTGTGTTGATTTACAAAGTCCGGGGGTTTAGAAATAGCCAAGGGGGCGAGGGAAGCGTCCGGCTGAAACTGATGATTTAGCAGACAGTGTCTTTTCAAGAAACGCTGTAAATAAACAACCCGGCTTCCTACACGATCTGCCAAGCCAGGTCCCGTTCTTCTACGGCTTCATCCGTACGAACCGTCTGTTTCAGTATTACGCCTCGGAGGTCTTATTTAAAACATCCTAACGTGAGCATCGACGTACACATGACACGGTGGGGGCTGTTTAGGAAGCGGACGAAACCACTCCAGGCTAAAGAAGACTTCCTCTTCCTGAAGTTAACTGCCCTCCTACTCTGCCAGGTTTCTCCACCCTGATGGGCTTCCAGACAGGACTTATGAAAGCCAGGAGAACCTGCATTATTCACAGCTCACTTTCTGTCGAGCTTGAGTGAATTGTTACACGGCTATATTTCGTACATTGAGCCCTTACGATAGAGTTCATTTAAAACATCAAGGGTTGCTTAAAGGATTTTGGAAATACTGAGGTCCAAATACTGAATTTTTCACAATCAAAAAAGTTGACTTTCTTGATCTACATACATGTGCATTTTAAAACGTTTGGAGTGCAGATGACATAACAATTGCCTAAACCATCTCTGTGTATTCCCGTTTATCAGTAATGAAAGTATACACATGGTCATTTGATATTTTTATACACATACTACCAGATTGAAAAACAACTTTCATAAAGGGTCATACTAGATTTGGGTTTGAATTTACATAAAGGTAAGAGGTTTTGAGTGAACTGTCCCTACAGCTACAGAAGTTGCAGACACTTTGGTTCTTATAAAAAATAGGTCAACTTAAAATAATATAGAAACGGAATTAAAGAACGAGAATGTATTTACAAGTGATGTATTTGCGAATCATATAGCTGTTTTAATAGGCTAACCACAACCTATAAACACACCTGAGTCAAAGCCAGACAGTAAGCATGAACTAGTGAAGGTCTGGTAATGTTTTTGTCGTGTCAAACTGACATTAAACACGTAAATTATGTGTTTTCTGTGTTTGTAGTTTGGATTACTGTATATTACTCAGGTTTGTTGTTTATATGTTGACACGTGTCAAGCACGCTCAAAACGAGAGTACAAACTCCCGGGCGCTCTGAAAAGAGGGAGAAAACGACTCGGTCAGCGTTTTAGACGCATTTTTAGATGCGACATGTGAACATTTTCATGGTGAAACATTAAACAGTTAGCTACATACATCACGCTCTTCCACAGAAGAAACTGAACTCGAGCATGATATTTGTCAATGGCAACTCTCGCATTCCTTCATTTGATTGGACAGTAATCCTCGCCTTTCTTCATTTGATTGGCCAACTCAATCAGATTGACTGTTAAACATCTGAGGTAGATCAGATCTGAGATCAGTTATCTAGTCGGTTTCTACTAAATTGGCATGCTTTTTCATGACAAAACTACACAGGACTGGACCTCGAGGACCTCAATGGTGTCGGCCTATTTGCTTCTGGATTCTGCATGTCAGGATCATTCGTTAGTTATTCGTAAAAACTTTCATTCTTTTCTGAAGTTGTTTTCTTCGCTTCGTGTTAATCGACTGCTGGGGGGATTCTGTCTAGCGGTAATTACGAACTTGTTTGCGCAAAAAAAGCCGATTTTAGTTTAAGGCAGCTGTTTTTCCTCTTGTCCTCGACTACAGATGGAGCGGGCGGGTGGGGGTTCGCGGGCGATGGAGAAGGGTGTGTTTCATTTCTCTTTGGCTCAATCACGAGCCTCTCATTAGCTGAAGCGAGTGTAAATATTTGTCTGTCGTAGGAGACACAAGCTCGATGACAACCTCTCTCTTTCACTCTCTCTCTCTTTCCTTTTCAGATTGGAATTATCTGCAGATAAAGGCCACAGTGTGCGTGTCTGAATCTTTTTCCCACAGTTGTAACATCAGAGCGAGAGAGATAGAGAGAGAGAGAGAGAGAGAGAGAGAGAGAGCGGTCGTGTTGTTGGAATGAAAGTGAAAACAGTAGACTCATTTGTATTTGTATTTATGGATTTAATTACCCAAGGCTTCCAAAACACTGCCAGTCGAGACCCTGATGTGCGTGATGTATGTAGTACACACAGACCTTTATCTGTCTCCTCTTCTGAGGTCTGTTCCGGTACTGGGCGTCTCATTGTTAATAAGAATTGATCCCTGCATTCTTCCACTTGAGGTCTCGTTCTTATCCCGCTTCCTGATGCCTGCTGTTTAACTCTCTTGGTCAGTGACCTCAGGAATGCTCTCTAACCAGAAGTGTTCCTCTTTCTGGATCAAGAACAGTCTACTGGAAATCCTTTTTCACACACACGCTCTGTTTTCTTAGGCTTGTGAAACATCTGCAGTCTTGGGAACATCTGGCCGGCGCTGCTCTCTCTCTTTCTCACTTACACGTTCGGTGGGCGGCTTCAAAGCGGATGGCGTGTTGTTCTGTACATGTGAGGTGTGTGCGCGTAAACGAACACATATGTTTGGCATATAGAGCCTCTGGCTTGAACCCTTCATGGAAAGCTCTACTTTCTAGCATGTGCGGTTAGAAATGTCAGTCAGGCTTTGAGCGGGTGTGTTTAGAGTTCGGAGAGGCTTATGGTCAGAATGCATCCGCTGAATGAAGACACGGCCCCCCGTAAGGGCCTCAGATGTTGCTTACTGAACGTCTGAGAAAACTTCTGTCACTCACTGGTAAGCTTGCTGATAAACCCGTCATGAGAAGGAGAAGTATCAAGGTCAAATAAGTGACAGAAAGTATGACAATAATTACACAATGTGTATACTGTGGGTGATAAGCTCATGGAAATTTGCAAAATAAAAATGATTTCAACTTGTATTTTGTTTTTGTACAATTTGTTTAATGTGTGTTTTGGACTATGTGTAAACATCTGTTATGTGAAACGGATGACACATGTCTATTATTATCTATATACACACAGCCACGGAAAAAATGAAGAGACCTTTCCAAATTTCCATTTAATCAGCATTTTTAGATGTATTGTGCTCATTCCAGTCCAGTGTTTGTTGAATTTTAACAAAATCAAACCTCAGGAGTGACATAAAGTCATCCAACAGCAATGTGAAAGACTGACAGCATGACAAGAAACATAACTTCTGGGAACAAAGTTCATCACAAACTTTTCTTGAATACATGTACAAATATTACTGTCGTGATGCTTTAAAGTGAATATCAACTTTCTTTGCAGAATTTAAGTTCTGAAAAATGATACAGAGCATCTGTTATTTTGACCTGTTTTTCAAGCTTTCCTTTTCTGAAAATAAAAGTAAATAGAAAGAATATTTTTATTTGAAATTTGGGACAAATATTGTTTGTAGATCACAAAATGAACCACAATGTTTTTATTTCCTATATCCGAACTGGTAAATAGTGAATTTAAAGTATATATATACAAATATATATTTTTTCATGATAATATGTAATTTTTGTAATATTTCAATAATAATGTTTCCCAAAATTTCAAGAGGATAGTAAAACTATATATAAACATCTGTAATGTGAAATAGCTTATTTATGGTAGTATAAAATCAAACAAATGGTAATTTCTATGATGTTTTTAGTAACGTTTTGATGTAACGGTTCTGCAGGGAGCATGTCAAATTGTATACTGTATGTATGTATGTATATTTATAATTATTAACACTACCGTCACTTCATTTTTCATTTTGATTTCCTTTAAAGGAAGTCACAGATCATCTTCTCTCTCTGTCTGCCAACAAAATGTTTTGAAAGCAGGAGGGGTGAGGTCAGGCCCAATCTTCCTTTGTCCTGTTCCTGAGGAAATAGTTGACAAGCTGAGCCTTGAACAAAATGGCTGTTTCCTGTCGCCCCATATGCGCCCGCACACACATGCGGCTCTGCTCCAACATGCACATTCTCTTGTGTCTCCACGATCCGCATGATAAGACAAATAACGGAGCGCTCTCGTTTTGTCCCACACATCTGAATTCTGATAAACGTGTCTGATAACCTCTGATAAATAATTCTTCACTTTTGGCAAAACACTAAGAAATGTGTGAGTGTGTGTTGTAACTTGTATAAATAACCGACTCTTATCCGTGTGTGTGTGTGTGTGTGTGTAGGATATGGCTTTGTGGATTTCGACAGTCCGGCGGCTGCGCAGAAAGCTGTAGCGTCCCTGAAGGCCAGCGGCGTACAGGCACAGATGGCAAAGGTAAGCCGGGCTTTACGCCGTGTCCTAAACTGGCACGTTGTGACTATTATTTCAGATCTCTCCGAGACCAAAATATTGTGTGAAGTCGTTTCCGCTAGAACACTTGATGTTGAGCAGGATTTTTGACCTATGAGGTTTTAATGTGGGCGGAGCTTTGCAGTGCCAAAAAGTACGAATATAAACTAAAAGACTGGTCCTAGACCGAACCAATGCTTTTAAGTTTCTAATGAGACTGGTTTCTGATAAGTAGGATGATAATGAAGATGTCGATTATTGCTGTCAGGGTGCTAAACATCTGTGCAGGAAGTATATATACGATACACAGGAAGTGTTAGAAATAAACGTGCGTAGCCTTTATGTCCAGCGTTCATGCAGACGCACGCACAGTTGTTTAAAGCATCTGTCCTCTAATATTCATAAGCTTGCTTGCTGTCAGGATGCAGATGGTTTGTTTATCTGAAATCCCATTTAAATGCACGCCTGTCAGAGCTCTGTGCAACACAGCAGGCCTCATGTGAAACAGACAGGTCATCTTACAGTGACGGGGGAAGAGAGAGAGAGTGATTTAGCACACTAGCATGTACACTTGGGTTACACAGTTTACCTCGATCTCTGTTGTGCTCAGTTTACAAACTAAAACGGTTGTTCCGAACTGCATTTAATTAGTAGGAAGATCTGATAATGATTTTGGAGACTCCGTGTCGGCCCTGTTCCAGAACTCTGTGATCCCAGCCAGCATATTAAGGCATCGTAGGTTTGCTCTAGACAGGAAAGCTGTTCCAAACGGTAGACAGCACAATTATTCTCCCTTCTAAGAACACTTCTGTTGAAGATGCGACCCGTAATACTTTTTTGGGGGAGGAGGCGTTTAAAAAAGGAAATGTACAGTTGTTGCTCAAGGTGTCTGCTTTCTTTACTTCAATTAACAACTGTAAGCTTATAATAAGGATTTCTAATTTGAGCTGTTGGTCTAATTTTGATAATACTGTTTAGTTGTCATTTGATTTCAGCCAACATGGAAAAACTATGTCACGTAATCTGCAATTTTATTCAACAGAGATGCCAATATAGAGGCAAAAGTTACAGAATTTAAGGCAGCATTGCATCCTTCATCAGTTAGTCAATCCTCAAAAATAAAATAAAAAGATAGACGTTTTTAAACGAGTCAATGTAACATCTAAATGTTACTTTTAACACAACTTGTGTTGTCCCTTTCATTTACTGAACACAAAAACAACACAAAATGTTTAAAATTACAAATAGTTTGTTTTACACAAACAGTGTGTTAATAATTAACAAATAGATTCAAATTTACCCTTTTTGTGTGATTAACTGCGATTTATCGCATATGTATAGTGAAATTAGACATACACTATTTATTTTGTTTAACATGTTCATTTTAGTGCTGTCAATCGATTTAGCTATAAACTATATAATCACACACAGCATTTATGTTTTTAAATAAATTCTGATCATTTCACATTTTATGTAAAAACACATTTCTTTAACAGCATCATTTTATGAATGAAAGCCAATGTTCTAATAATGTTGGCTTTGCAACTGATGCCTTTAGTATAAATAAATGATATATTTAATAAACAAACCCATTATAATAAGTGTGCCCTTCCTACCTGTCTAATAGGAAATATACAGAGAGTAGGAAACACTTTAGGGTTTTTACTACTAAATACAGAAGAATCCTAATTTAAGATACTAAAACATATTGATTTCTTCTTATCTTTTGATCTTTGATGAACATTAGGGACAGGAGTCACAGCAGCAGGTTTAAGAGCGCAGCCCCTTTAACCTTTTTCACTACTCTTCGCATTCAAGACTTTATTTAACTCGTTGAATTTTGTGCTTGAGAAAATTTTCTTTCTGGGATAATGTTGCGTTGCGTTGAGACGTGTCCTCACAGACAGAAGCTGTCGAGATACTGGACGTGTCAATACAACCATTTCAAATCGCGCCTTAGTAGTTTAAAGGCCTTTATATGAATAGAGCTTGATTATATAATGTAACGCTAAACAATGATGACGGCGTTAAATATTTTTATCGAGTTAATGTGAGAAAAAATGAATGGCATGTGTTAACGGGTTACCGTTGACAGTCCTATAATTAACACATCCTTTTTTGAGACTCTCAAATACTGTATTATGAGCTTTTAGTTCACTGAGGATAAGCTAGATTTTGGAACAGAGCATTTATTTTAGAAATCTAAACATTTGTAAGCTTCGAGTTTAATGAAAAAGAAAAAACGAAAGCACCTGGATTTGGGATTAGCTCTTAGCGTGAACCATTAACAGTTTCTACTCATTGCTACTCACTTCATTAAAACAGTCAGAGCAGATATTCTCTCTCTTTCCTCTCTGTCTAAATAAGAATTTCACGGAATAGCAGCGTAATCTAAACGTCCAAAATTGTTTTCAAATTAAAATTTGACTCTGCTGTGTTGTTTCAGAACAGCCGAGGCCTTCCCGAAACATAGAGACTAAACTGTTCCTGTGAGGAATTTACGCTGTGGACCACGGCCACATACATCTATTTAACAATGAGAGAAGGGCAATTAAAAGAACTAAATCGCCTGGCGTAAGGCTCATTAAATTAAACAGGAGTGCAATCGAAGATTTTCCCTCTGCCCTATTAAACCTGTTTTCATTAAGAATTCTCTCGCTTTAACAATGCCTCCGAGCAGCAAAACCAGACTCTTATAGTTATTTTGCCAGTGTATCCAGCTTCCATGAGTCGCTCGTGTAGTTGTCGATGCTTATTTTAGAAAAGAGATTGACAGACATGCGTTCAAGCGTTTGGGTCAAAGTACGACGCGTGTGTGTTGTAGTGAGTTACTGCAAAGCAGTGTTTTCGTCTAAAGATTCAAATAAACCCATCTGTGTTATTCATGTTCACCTTTAGATATTCAAAGAATATTACAAATGTAATGCGTGCCCTGAAATATTTGTGAGATGGATATTAACCACAGAGCGGTATGAATTGAAATGGTTTTTGCAAATGTAAGAAAAACATATCTGATGAAGGTGTCAGTATTATCAACATGTGTTGATGTTAGTGTGTCACAGAATATACAAATTCATAGCCTCATTGGTGCCATTAATGCAGAATTTCTCCATTATTTAGTCTTCTTTTTACTCTATTTCCCTTTCTTTATTCCTCTTATTGGTTCTGAGTTATTTTCCTCTTGTAGTTTATTATTCCACATCACATTCATCTCATTTGGTTAACAATATCTTGCCGGGAATAAATAGCTTTTCCTTCTTCCCTAAACTGTATTTGTGAGCGAGGTGAACGCGTTGAGTGGATTTGTTTTTTTTCAGGCACTTTTATTTCGTTTTGGAGCTCATGAAATGATTATGTGGAAAGTATTCAAACTTTCTGTCCTGAGTTTGTTGTGCCTAATTTTTCCTGCTGTGACGATGCGATCGTTTCTCATTTTCTCCAAATGCACTTTTAAGAACTTCTGTTACCACTTAAAAGGATAAAAACGTCCTTTTTGAAAACTGAAATCTTTTTTTATTTCTCAGTTTAACAAATAAAACTTATTAGAATCAAGCTGGGGGTATGTTTGGCAGGAATGTGTTATAAATACGGTGAAGTAATGGGGTACCAGCGTGGAATACTGTCATCGTGAGGAGATGAATTATTCATGGACAGTGTTTATGTAAATGGTTACACGTATGTCAACCGCATAACTGCATAATGCATTATATATATATGTACACACACACGTCACGTCTGTGTTCGCACGTCTGCTGGCGGTAACATGCGTGCATTAATATAAAAGTGTAATTTCTCTAGAGAGGACATTTGTTTTGAATATCCATCCCGTGTAAACTTGTTTTTGCCAGAACACGTGAAGTTCTTGCGACGTTCGTGAGAGGAATACAGTCATCATGTAAAATGTCAGGCCGCTGTTACAAAGTCTCAGTTTGAGAGCCCTTGTTTCAATGCAATTGGTGTGGGATATTGTTTTCTCAAGTTCTCCTTCCTGTGATGGACACGGAACAAATGAAAGAAAGAGAATGGCCACAAAGACAGAGAACAACCTTCTGGAAGGATCACAGATATTCTGCGGCGTGCTTTGTCATGGAAAAAAATCCGAGTTGCCATTTAGACAGATTCCACCTGGATTCCAGAAAGTGCGTGCGTGTGTGCTGTCATACCATAAATCTTTCCCTCAAAAACTCAAAACAATCTGTCCGTCCCAGACGTCTGTGTGCATAGCAGATTAACCTGCTGGAAAAAAAACACAATAAATCTGCCTAAGCTGGTGAAGCTGGTCTGTGTTGGTGATTTTTTTCAGATGATCAGACACAGTCCAAACCAGGTAAAACCATCAAACCACATTAGTCTAGTTTAATCTACACGGTTACAGAGACGTATATTAGATATATTGGCTCTAGCTAATATGTGCAGGTATCACATTATACTCGTCAGGCTTCTCAGAATCATATATAGCTTTTATGCACCCGCGCTAATTAAAATCACACATTAAACCTTCACGGCGACTCAAGACAGATGACTTGTACTGTGAGCAAACTTGAATATGTAAATATTAGAGCCTGACTTTTCTGTTGTGTGATGAGGTTATAAAAATGTAAATGAAAACTTGCTCTTGATTCTAATCAATACTTGAAATGTAATGTCAGCCATTACCATTTTAAAATGTAATGTTAGTCATCTTTTATTGATACCACGATCATATTTCTGTAATTTAACAGCTTTAGATGTCCAGGCCCTATTAGCATTTAATTATATAACTGCTGGATTAAATTAGCTTTTGCGTGCTTGTGTGTGTGTGTGTGTGTGTGTGTGTTGTGCGCGTCCGTGTGTAATGTGTGTTCTGTTGCAGGGTCAAATGTTTGACAATGTGCTCCCATTTCCCTCAAAATCATACCTGACAGCTTACTTTTGTGCTCATATTATAAATGATGTTGTAACACTCTCAATAAGGTGCTACTGAGTAACAATAAAAAGTTCATTAGCAACTGGCTAGCATTAGCTAACAACAAACGATTGAGTTTCTCAGCATTTATTAATCCTTATCAATATTAGTTCATGTCAATACAGTCATTTATGTTAGTTAATGGTGCATTAACTTATGTTAACCGTGATAACGTTTGATTTTATTAATGTATTAGTAAATGCATAAAAGTAATGTGAATTAATATTAATAAATGCTGAAGAAGTATTGTTTATTTTCAGTTTATGTTAGCTATAATCATAACTAATTGTTAACAAATAGCACCTTATAGTAAAGTGTCACCAAGGATGTTTTACTATTAATGTGTAAACTAAATACCATTGTTAGTATAATAATCATGGCGTCGAGGTTCTATGGTCCGTGTGTGTCCGATTGGTTCTTGGCTTTTTTACGAGCGGGAGCAAAGTGGTAATATTACCGGCCGTTCTTCACCTTTGGCTTCTGTTATGATTTCTTTCCTCCGGCCGTCTGAATCCCGGTGAACGCTCAGATGGTATTGTGTGCTTGAGTGTGTGTGTGTGTGTGAGAGTTGTGGTCTTCATATGCCTGGTAGTAGTGATTTAAAAAACGGGGGGTTACGCATTATAAACCTTATCAGTTTGACTCATAAATATGAATTAGATGACATAACATTCATCCAGTCGTCAGTGAGGTCCAGAAACTCTTATATAATCTAGTGATATTTTCTCAGAAAGTAAGGGAGACGTGTCCTTTGTGTTATAATGGTCCCCGCGCTCCCGGTCGAAATGCACAATGCGTGTACGCAGCATTAACATATCACATATACGTTCTCAAGCTGTAATTGTATTACTCTCATGACTTTTGTGTTGCTGTGCTTTCTCGCAGCGTATACTTATGCTTAAAAATGGGTTTTATTTTTAATATAGCCATACAGCAGGCGGAAAAAATCCCTCAGGGTATTAGGTGAGGGGAAGCGTGGAAAATGCTCTCATTCTTTTCCGTTCCCAATTTTGCGTGTGTCACAGGGTTGCAGAGGTGCCAAATGAGGGTGAATAATTGCTCCTTAAAGAAAAAGCCCTTTCCAGCCTTACGGACACCCTCATATGAATAAAGCAGCGCAACAGCTTTAAATTGAAGTTCAATTGTTTTCCCTCTCTGCGTGCTGTAAGCGGACTTATCGTTTCTTCGCAGAACCTCGTGTTTCTCATAACGTCTTTTCCTCGGTTTAAGAGGCTCAGGTCCAGCCAGGAAAGTTCGGAAAGCGTTGCCTGAACTGGAAGGTCTGCACCGCTCGTAATAACCTAACCAAGGTCAGGTTGGTAATTAGAGTCTGTGTGTGTGTTTGCCAGCCCCCATCACACCTTAAGCCCAGACGTGAATTACGCTGTGGGAGCCGGAGCTGCACCTGTCGCAAAGATTCCTACTGCTGGGTGACTGGCAGCTCTGCCACACATAAACACACACCGCCACATTTATGTCTGGTGGTTAAGAGACCTTGAGGCGCACGGAGACCAGAGAAATGGGATAACTTTGTTTTTAAAAATGTTTTTCATTATGTTATCATGTTTTTATTGTGTTAGTTAGCTGTTTTGTTTTAGTTATTATGGCTTAAATCAAAACAAACCAACTGCAGTAAAATTTATATTAATTGGAATGCACAATAATAAAACATGTCTCATTTTGGAAACTCTTCGTATATATACTATAATGATGGATTTGTTTTGTTTCTTGAGGAGATGAGAGGGCATCCAATCCTTGCCAAACATGTCGCCGTGATGCAGGGCACTGCTGTGTGGTCACTGTGCGATTGCTGGGATGTCTTAAGTTAAGGGATCTTCAACTACTTTTCTTTTAGGGCAAGATTCCAAAAGTATAAATAATATCCGTGCCACTTTTTACCATACACTCAAAAAAAAAATGATGATGCAGTATTTTACGAAAGCACTGAAAAAGTAGTAGCAGTTTAGTTGCTTGCCTTTCATGATCTCATTTTGTTTCAAATCTCTTTCAAAATAACGGCATTGTTACGTATTGTCGTGCTTTTTTAAGTGGGAAAACGGAAATCATTGATATTATCTAGTGGGTATACGGCGTACCACTGCTGCTAAGCCTTCACTCAGTCAGAATAAAAACCATATTCTCCTTAAGAGTACATACGTTAAGTTTAATAAAAGCTAAATACAAAACTAGAATCGTGTTGAAAAATTCAATCACCACAGCCACTGGATTATTCTTTCTGTGAAGGCGCCAGAAAGAGCGAGAAAACATGAGAAAAGAAAAATGTGATTGCTCTTTTTCTGACATCAAATTCTCATTTCCTAAATGTTCTGTGAAGTGCGTTTCTTTCTCCCTTTGGCTTGCCATCGCCTTGTGTGTTGTGAGAACGTTGCGGTTCGGTTTGGTGTAGGCCCACGGTGATTGAAAACAGATGGCGTGTTTTCTGTAGTTGTCTCACCGGGTAAAGTAATGGACAAAGCAGAACGCAGGACAGCGAGAGCATAAACCAGATCTATTGCGACACAATGAAATGGGCTCGGGAAGCTATAAGCACCAGGCGTATTCCGGTTATATAAAATGGTGGTTTCTCACTTCCATTCACTCACAGATGATTTGTATAACATAATGCGGCTTCCTCGATACGATACTCCGGCCGAGCCGGTAGAGTCCAAAATGAGATGGAGCCGCCAATGTTCTCTGCGTTTTGTAATTTACATTTTTGCTGGTATATGACGGGGTTATCTGAGAGCTTTGTTTCTCTGTGTTTGTTTAGTGGAACTCTTACACGTCTGTTTTGAGTGTTTTGTAATATTTGTAGCCACATTCTTTTTTACATTTGTGAGAAAATGTATATAATTATGACCTACCAGAACGTATTGAACTCTTTCCCCACCATTGATGAGATACTGAGGATTCCAGTGTTATATGATGTTACACAACTGTAGTACATCATCTACGGATGCAAAAAAATGAATAGTCTGTTTTGATCATCATTCTGAATCTGATTTGGGTTATTATTATTTCACAAATAAAAAAAATTCGGAGGTTTTTGTTCTAAACGTTATATTTCCGTAGAAATCTTTTTTGTTTTATTTGTAGTGGCTTTTGTATATCCATTTATTCCTAGAAGAGGAATCATTATCACTTTTTTGTGAAAACACTGATATTGAAAGCATTAATGTGTAGCCTGCATCTGCTTTTCTGTTCTTTATGTATCTTCCATTTCCTCAATGGAGTATTTATGATAGTCATCCAGTTATTAATTTGGCTATTATTGCATTTTATCCAATTTTATGTCAAATATATGCCGATATATACTTGGTTAGTATTGGCTAATATTTATTTATGTGAGCGAATGCATCGCATTGAGCGATACAGAATCCCATTAGTGGGCAGTTTTTGTATACTACAGGTCATCTGAATATTCAATTCTTATCAAAAATGCGCTTACTTTCCTGAATATACATACTATGCTGAATGTATGTTTATTTTGGATAGTGTGCAAATTTTGTGAATGCATTGAATATTCAGATGGCCTGCAGCATACTGCTAAAATAGCATAGCTAATATGATAATGTGCTATTCCCAGCATAGCCTTTTTTTTAGAAGGATTTGGGTGTGGCCATAAAACCCCTCTCACAAACAAAAGGAAAAGGGCCAAGCTGGTCCAATTGAATTATGGGTGATGTAGTCTGAATGTTAGTATCTCTGTGCTTCTATCATCCTCTCACCAATCTCATTATCCGTGCATTAGCAGCCGGGTGAGGAAGGAAGGGGCTTTTAGTGCGTGCACTCAGGATCTGAAGGACTGGGATCCAGACAGGGAGCGAAAGGAAAGTTGAGAGCTCAAGGGTTTGCAATCGTTGTTGTTTTTTAATAATGATAATGTACACGGATGCGTTCTCTGTGTGCGGACCCTATTCTCTAAACATTAGGGTACACATTGAGCAAATGAAAAAAAATAGGAACTTAGGTATTCGTCACGTGTTCATGTTAGTTTCTGTGGACTTTTAGTTTGTACTTCCTCAGTTCCTGTTTGCTGTATTGTGTTGTAGGTTTGTAGTCTGAATCCGCCCCCTTTCTCTTATATGGGGTGTCCGCCATTTTGTAGTGTTGTCCGAATTCTGAGTAAACAACTCATTCCCTGCATTTGTTCACTACTTTTTGCCCACAATGCATTCTGATTTTAAGTGTATATCCGATGTACACTCGCTCGCTCATACTTCCCATGATGCCATGTGAATCAACCGTCTGATTTGAATCAGCTGGAGGAGACTTGTCTTGGTTCTTGTTGACAGTTATTTTCTTCTTTATTAGAATAAACAGATTACATGAATGCTATAAATAGCAGCATTTTATTTTAAACATATTATGTCATTTTATGAAAATGTAACAAATATAATAGTAACTAAACGTGGCAAACATTTGTTTAGTTCTCTTTTTTAAAAACTAATACTATAAACGTGCTAGATAATGTAAAAGTGAACTTTTTTTTAAAACAATCCATAAAGACACACAGGTGTAATACAAGCGTTATGACGGATGTCTGCGACAGTGCCAACAGACGAATGATATATTACCTTATTGTCTGAAATCGTTCACTCATTTTCATTCAATTCTTCCCCATATAGTTGACTATTTAGCATTCGCTATATAGGGAATAGTGAACGAGTGAACAAGTGAGGGAATTCAGATGCAGCTGTAGTCTTTGTAGTTCTTTTGTTCATTGGTTCCCCTGTGATTGTCTCCCCATGTGTGTCTTGTTAGCTCGGTACCCCTGTGTATATTGCCCGAGGCTGCGTCCAAAATCGCATACTGTGACAGTACGTACTGAATTTGAATAAGTACCTTTCGGCCGTTAAAACAGTAGGTTTTATATAGTATTTTTAGTAGAGTTGGTGTAGTATGAATACATTCATACATACTGAGTACGCCATGTTTTATGGTCATGTGACCCATATGCTCTTTGACCTAAGACCGTTGATAAAAACATCATTTAGTCATGAGAAATTTCTTTATTGGCACTTACATACGTCCACCTTAAAGTTTCCCACTATATTTATTTGATTTACGTATTTGGATCCACTGCCTTGTTTGTTTGGGTTTCTCCTCGTTACAATAATTAAAAGTTTTCCTGCAAACTCTAGGAGTCCTGCCCAATCTGGACCCCTGATGAGGTGGGAAACGCATCCCTCCAAAAATGAATCTATTTGTGAGAGAGCGAGACGGAGACGCACAAGACAGGCACATCCGGATGCTGCAGTCTGTCTGTGTCGTACATGCATGGACCCATTTCCCTCTAGTGCTCTCGTCATTTCTCACTAGAGCTCTGTGTGTCTGAAGGACATGAGGCCTGTCCACATTTCACAGAGTTGCTGTCATCTGTATAGAGAGATTTTGTTCTCAGGAGAGCTTGTGGGTACAGTGAACCGTCCGCTTTATAGATAGCCTTCGCATCAAAGCCGGCTCCAGGAACGCACCTAGTGGTGTAATCCGAGCAGGACAGCCAATGTAGTTTCATAATGTAACGACGCAACCAGTCACACATGAGAGCCGATGCCATCGCACAATCGATGCTGACGTTTCGACAGCAATTTTTTTTATATGGACGCAAGCGAAACGGGTTTTACGGCGGACAGATAAGGGGATCGCTATTCTTTGGCCTCGGAATGCTTGGAAAAATTGCACTTTTTGAATAATAGCATCTGTAGCGGCCTGTTATGTGTTTTGTAAAATATAATATAATATATACTAACTGTTAGGTTTAGATTTGGGGTGGGCTCGAGTCACGAGCTAAAATGCGTCTAAAGTGTGCGCACAAAGAAATAAACGTACACAAAATATCATTTACGCCAGGAAATGTCATGAATTATAAAACCATTTGAACATCCGTTCTGCTAACGTGACCCCGCCTTCATACATGCATGTCACGTTCACGCCTAGAGGAGGCAAAACATGACACTCACTGGCATTTTTGAGCGGACCGGTGTGTCCGGGTTGCATTGTTTAGAAGTATCGTTTCCTTTTTTTTATTTGAACATACATTTAACATTTAAACACAAGAAAGGTTTATGCTTGATAATAATAATAATAATAACCAATGAGAAAAATAATCTTAATTAATAGTGTAATATTGTATATTTAAAATGTACTATATTACACAATTTAGTACACTTATCTTTAACAATGATTAAATATTTGTGTGAAAAATAAAACAAAATTGCAAATGTTCTGATGCATGTTTTTTAATTGGACTTATATTGAAACATTAAAGAAGATTGTACATGTACTTTAGCATTAGTGATAACTTTAGCCAAAAATTTGGCATTATTTTCTTTTTCCTTTTTTTTGCCAAATAGGAGGTCCGTGTGTCAGTTGCAGCAAAAGAGGTAAGATTGTTTTTTGTTGTATTTTACTGTAGGAGGAATACTATTAAACCTGCAGCTGATATAAAATCATATGATTGACAGCCAGTAGTAAATATATAAAGAATGACTGGTTATTCTAACTTGGTACTGGACATTATAGATGTACATAAACATGTATTTTTGTTAGGAAATGAAATAAGACAATGTTTGGCTGCACCAATGGTCATGTGTAGATAAACACACACTTGTGTGATCCAATGTCACAATAACCATGAGATCAACTTGAGATCAATTTTAACTTCATCCGTAAAGAAGTTGTCCAAAACTGTGCCAGAGACGATCTGTTAGCGTCATTGCGTGCACTGTGTTTGAGGGAGAAAGGGAAAGACAAAGTTGGAGATGCTGAAATTTTGACTGGTTCTCATTCCGTATGGAATTGCGTTGTGCAAACAGCTGCTACTGGCAGAACAGCATGTTCTCTGGGCTGAGAAAAGAGTGAGAAACCAAAACAGACTGCGTACTAACGAAAGTGAACGAGAAGGGAGAGATTTTGGTTTGTCACATAGTTAGATCATAACCGTTTCACTTCCTGTTTCGTCCGTCATCTGTCACGATGAGATGTCTTGTTGACATGGGTGTTTGATAATCAAAGTCTAAAAACAGGCCCACATTACTCACTATCATCTGTGCGTGCGAGTCTTCCCCCGGTCGACGCCATCACTAGAGCAGAATCTTAGCTGAGAATCGAAATCGATTGGCTCCAAAGAGCAGCTCGCTGGAAACAAAGACAAATGAACGATCCTCATTTCCTCTCACTCCACCCCTCCAAAATCTCTTTCCCGGTTAGTACCAAACGCATAGGGCGAACTAGCAATGACCTGTTTGAGAAAGAGCTGAGGGGAAAAAAACAATGGATCTGATATTCTTGATGTGTCATAAATCAAAAGTTATATAATTCATAAAAATATCCTGCTGGATGAGAAGGGTGGTTGCGAGACGGTAGGCACTGAGTGATTAATGCTTCTCTGTACATTTGATCTCCAGGCTCAGGCCTCTTATAAGCGCAAAAACAACATAAGGGCGTAAGCAGTCTGCAAACCCGAGGCGGAAATGATTCTGATCATTTGGATTTGAGCGCATGATTGATGGGTGGTTAGAATGATAGAGTTCAGGAAGGAAATAGAAATCGAGACAGAATGCATGGACCCACCGGAGCTGTAACGGGGTGGGCATGGTGCGGACTGCTACGTCAGAGCGAGCTCCGTTCGTGCCAAACCCCAGCTGTTCTGGAGCCAGATGTCAAGTCAGGATGACCTCATCATGGATACTAAGTTGCAGCTGCTGGTCTTTTGTCAGGCAGATATGAGCTCACCGAAGCACTCGACAGTTACCGTAAGTTACGTCCTATAGAGCACCATTTGGGATGTATCATTGATTATCTTTGGAAGTGTAAGTGCAGTAGATCCATCCTGTACTGTTTAATAACATAATGCACGGAAGTGTACGGACTTGATTGTAGGTATATCAGCGCTGATATACTTCACTACATACTGAGCACTACATACTTATTTTCCACTTTGGGGCCCTATTTATAGGTATGTGTTCAAGTAAAATTACCGTTTTGGTTCAATCTATGAACTACTGACAATATTTTCCCCAAATTCCAAATAGAAATGTTGCATTTTACATGCATTTGTTAGCAGAAAATTGAGTTGGGCCAAATTGGTCAAAATATCAGATCTTGAATACTGCAAAGAAAAAGTTTATATTCATGTTTAAACAACACAATACTAATGTATTTTAGGATCAGTGAATGAAAATATGCTCAACAACTTTCATGCAACTTTGTGGACTTTGGATCCTCTCAGTCTTTCACATTGCTGTTGGGTGACTTTGTCATTCCTCAAGTTTGTTTTAGTTGGAATTCAGCTGACACAGTACTGAAATTGACCAGTATACATGTATAAAAGACAAAACTGGAGTTTTTTTTTCTTTTTTTTCAGAGCTGCAAAAGTCAAGTAAAGCCTGACCTTTCGTTTTGTGTTTCGTAAAAGAAAGTCGTGGAGATTTTAGCGACATCTAGGGGTGAGGTTACGAATTGCAACCAACGGCTCAGTCCATCCCTCGCCCCTCCCTTTTGAAGCACTATGGCGGTTCTCACAGGACAAAGATGTCGTCACGTTTTCGCTTCTGTGCCGAAGGAGATAACGTATTTATGAAATACGCTCTGTAGAGCAGTTTGTCTGTTTAGGGCTACTGTAGAAACAATATGGCAAATTCTGTTTAAGGGGACCCGCGGTGTATGTAGATAGAAAAAGCTCATTCTGAGGTAATAAAAACATAACCCTTTATTATGTGAGGTCTTCATACACCTCTGAAGGCGTAGTTATGTATATTATATTGCAATTCTGTCAATAGAGCCGACAAAAAATTACACACTGGAGCTTTAAGTGAACTAATAACTTTTATTAAATGTTGAAAGCACCAATTAAAATGGCAAACAAATGACGTGCTTTTAAATGCTTCTCTCTTTACACTACACTGGTTGTAGACATCACTACAGGGCAAATGGTGCTTTTGGCCACGACATAGATGATCTCACTGTTAAATAGATTCACAGTCTTGGCAGATCTTTAGATGCAATAGACTATGTTGGGTAACGTTACAGGCTTTGACATAACTACTTTTGTTTGTGCACGAGGGCTTCTGAGTTTACGACAGAGCGAAAGGGAAAGTCGTCCGGACCCCATGATGGACATTATAGTTGTAGGATAATAGCCCTGCTGGAGGAAGTCTCACTGTATTAACAGATAAATGAAACGCATTAACGCTCTTAAATAGCTGTGTACATGAAAATGGGAATGTTATGGCTATACAGGCTCCGTCTGATTTGTCTCATTATGGGACATAATTTGTTTGTGTCTTGTATAGCGACTAAATTCCACATTAGAATTAGTCTTGTTTTTGCTTTTTAATTACGTTTTGGCAGTGTGTGTTAAATGAGCTATGGCAGGTTAGCGCATTCCCCCTCCGTACCGGAATAAAACGCTTAGATCGAGCAAGACACTAATCTTTTTATACCAGTCACTTTGGGCTAACAGACGGGTTTTCTAAAGTGATGTGATAATCTCAACTGTTTTCTTTAACATTACACAAATTTAGAAATCAGACCACTTGCTTTTTTAAGGTAACTTTTTATTGTACATCATTTTTGCAGGTCGGCCTAAAGGCCCATTTTACATATAGGAGATCAGGTTTTACTAACCATTCTAAACGTAAGAAAAAAGATAAAATGATGAAGATACAGATATATTATATCGTTCAATTTTAATAAGATCACATTCAGCTTTTCAACTATAAAACAGCCAATCAGAATCCATTCAAATTTAAAGACCTCACGCATTTTAAATATGAAACTGCAACAAACAAAATTTAAAGATTCTACTTAAAGATAATTTTTTGGGAGGATCTATTGACAGAGATGCAATATAACATACATGACTATGTCCTCAGAGGTTTATAAAGACCTTACATAAAAAATCTATATGTTTTTATCACCTTACAAAGTTCTTCGATGCCATAGACCAAAACCTTTAACATCTTAAGAACCACAAAAAGGTTCTTTGTGGCGAAAAAATGGTTCTTCAGATTTAAATAAGTAAGAAAGAGATGGTTCATCGAAGAACCTTTGGTTGGATTAGGTTTATGGAGAGTGTTTAATATATCGCTAATATATTGCTAATATAGAGACGCTTTTGCCGGCGTTTGAGCAGGCTTATCACAGCGTGTATCTTCAGACAGGAGTGGCAGCATAATTGCATAATTGAGTCGAAAGAAAAATTTGCTTCTCCGGAGGCATGTAGGTGAGAATGTAAATCTCCACGCATCAAATATACCAAAGCAATAGTAGCAGTTAAACCTGTTTACTGTTTTAATAAAACCTTGTGCGCCAGAGGATTGTGGTTGATGTGATCCGTA
Organism: Triplophysa dalaica; assembly: GCF_015846415.1. Taxonomy (NCBI): domain Eukaryota; kingdom Metazoa; phylum Chordata; class Actinopteri; order Cypriniformes; family Nemacheilidae; genus Triplophysa; species Triplophysa dalaica. The sequence continues at coordinate 1,190,826 of NC_079553.1, forward strand.
TGAAACTGCAAAGTTTGTGAAAGACAGTTCAAAATGCGATCTCTTTCCCTCTCTCTACATCAATGAGTTCAGTATGAAAGCGCATTCTCGCATAGCCCGTATCTTTATCTAAATCACTGCACAAGGCAAAGTGTAAAGTTAAAGTTCTAGTGTCGTGTAGCATGAAAGCTGTTAGCCGCTAATTCGACATACAAATGTTGCCACAAAGTGTCTGTACTAGCTGTACAAGATAAAACCTTCACATCCTTTTTAACGTAAATAAAGTGTGCACTGCTGGACAAGAAAGAGCCGCAGCTGTGCATGCAAAGAAGTGAAGACTGCATCTCTCAATCTGATCTCGAGAGATCCGTCTTTCATAAACAGCTTTACTCGACTGCACGTTTGTGTATATATTCATAGTTATTCTTTATACATATGTTGTAGGCTGGAAAATAAATCATTATTTTCTTTCAGGACTTTAGATCAAATTCAAGACTGTTTAAACAGCAATAAAGTAGTTATGCATATATCAAGTGACTGCAGTTGTCATTCAGAAAAAACAATATACATTTCCAACATTTGGATTGAATTGCGCTGGGAAACAGACTACAGAGGTTACTGTTTTTAAAGCACTATTTGGGACCTTAGTAAAACTGCTTTTAAACAAAATGTACAGATTTCACCTTTTCGCTGAACAATTTATGTGAACACTATTTATTCCTTTACTATTGTAAGAAAGAAGTCATCATCATAATCTTCACCTAAACCCTAAAATTTTTAAGGCAAAAACTGGTAAACGTTAAATGAAACTATTTTTCAGAAATGCTAATCAGAAGTAATATCTGAACCAGTCCATACTGCCCTACAAAGACAAAGTGCAGTAACTACACAAACACTGAAACGGAGAAAAATGCCTTCAAAGTTTTCACACCAGACAGTCATTGCAGGCAGTTACTGCAATTCTGACACGCTTATTTCTCTGAAACGAAAATTGAACCAGGAGACTCTCAGAAGACAGAACAGATGTTACAAAGCCATTTCAAACATTATCTTCATTTTGACCAAATGTGTAGTTACTGCACTTTGCCTTTGTAGGGCAGTATAATAGGGATCAATAATTAGAAATCCATAATATTCACAATCCTGACTATGCAACAGCGAAAATGAAGATGTATATGTTTAGGTAGCCACGCCTCATTGTGCTCTTGTTCCCCTTTGCCACCCTGTGTATAAAATCTTGGACATGCCCCTGGGCTGGAGTGAGCCATTGGTTGCTATTCACAACCTCACCGCTAGATGCCGCTAAATTTCATACACTAGACCTATGAAGATACTGTAGTTATGTTTATAGATGTGAAAAAACTGCTGAAAAAAGTAACACAATTGTAGAAAGTCTAAACTTTTTAATTCAATACATCTGTTAAAGGTATATTTTGTTTTGCCGCACTGTTGTATATACAGCAGGGGGCTTTAAAGCTAAAAGACATGAACTGACGTCAGCAAAACACCAGTTTTGATATCACAGTGTCTTTCACTGAATATTCACAAAATGTTAAGGTCTACTGTTGGCTAAACGCAATAGCCCTGCATTTCAGATGAGATACAGACAGTCCGTCTCTCAATTCTTTTCTTTGTAATCTTCTCTTCTCTCCTCGGCGTTCTCAACCTCAGTCTTCACAGCGAGAGCTGGAAGTGTCAACATTTTTTAGCACTGCCTATTTGATCACTCGACTAGGTGTGTGCGTGTCGCTGCTGGTGACATGGTTCAGCGGCATCACTGTGATCCCTCACTGGCTTTCAGAGCTTCTCTCCCATCTTTTATCATTTTCTATTGCCACTAAATCCGAGGTCATGACAGATAAGTCTCCTGGTGGCACGCTAGTACAGAGTGTGCGTGTGTGGGCAGGTTTGTGTGTGTCTCGAATAAAAAAACTCCACACCCTATCAGTTCTTCTGTAATTGAGAAATATCTGAGCACTCGTGTCAAATTAAAGAGGATACGTCTATAGAACTTTGTGTGTGATTGAAGCGTGTATTCGTACAAACGTGTGCACATGCGTGTGTGTTTGTATAAGTGAGATAAAGGAAAGTAGTTCATTTCTCGGGGGCGCAATAGTCTCTACCCTTTATCCCAATCAAGATGAAGAGGCCACGACAACTGAAGATGAAAGCCCAGACGCTTCAACACCCGCGGCTTTGTAATGCCTTCGGTAATAACTGGCTTTCATCAAGAGCAAAATGGCAACAAACGTCCGTTTGTGTTTAGCCATCAAAAACAACATGCCTGACTGAAAATGGACAGATTAGCGCAAATCTGCGGAGCGGTTAGGCGAGTGTTTTTCTCGTCCATTTGATAAGGATCGTGTGTGGGGTTTTGAAGAAGACGGGTTTGTAGACGCGTCAGGCCCGGCCGTGCTGATTGGATGGTGAGAGGATTTACGGGAAGACACTTCAGCCGTTGATCGGAGAGTAAGACAGAGGTGAACAAGGTGCCACAGAGAAACCTTTAATAAAACGTCTTGGTTACGTATGTAACCTCAGTTCCCTGTTGGAGGGAACGAGACGTTGTGTCGAGAACGACCGATTGGGTTCTCATCTGTCGGTCTCTCGACGTTGTGTGGGAACGACACATTAAGAAATCTCCACAAATACTTGAGGTGCAGGTACTAAGATGGGAACCAGACGGTTTTGGGTTTGATCCTCATCAGAAGTGAGCCACCAGATGTCACATTTGTACTTTTTTTTTGTACAGTTTCAGATGGATATCATTTATTAAATCGTACATTGTAGCACTTTTACTTTCTTATCGAATATTCAGTCAAATTGTATTGTACCTGTATAAACTTGGGAAAGCAAAATACAAAGGAAGAAATAAATGTTGATGTGACCCTGGACAACAATACCAGTCTCATGGGTACATTGTTCGAAATAATCTGAATAATCAGAATGCTGATTAAATAAGCTTTCTATTGACGTATGAGTTGTTTGAATAGGACAATATCTGGCACAACCGTTTAAAACTCTGGAATCTGAGAGTGCAAAAAATCTAAATATTAAGAAAATTGCCTTTGAAGTGGTTTTCAGGGTCACTGTAGCAGGCCATCCACTCACAGAAATAAAGTTTTCATATATTTATGGTAGGAAATTTAGTAAATATCTTCATGGAACAAGATCTTTACTTAATAGCCTAATGATTTTTAACATACTAGAAAAAGCGATAATTTTGACCCATACAATGCATTTTTGTCTTTTACCATAAATGTTCCCGCGATACTTAAGACTGCTTTTGTGATCCAGGGTCACATATGCGATTCATTTTGATTTCCTAGAACATTTTGCAGGCGCCATTAAGTGCAGGTGGTGTGACATTCATTCATCCTCTAAAGACAAAAGCAACACTACTCAAGGTAATTGAAAGAATGACCCAGGCTATGTTAAATGCAGATTCACTTGGAATGGTGCAAAACATAGCTGAAACAATGTATTTTAAATATATTTTTTATTAAGGTGTTTAATCAATAAAGGAAAAATCTAATAAAAACGTGGTTAATTAATTGCATCCAGGATAAAAGTTTGCGTTTACATAATATTGTCTTTGTACTGTATATATTTATTGTGTAGCCTATTTATAAAAAAACACAGACATGCATATAATAGAATATGCATATAATATGTAAAAAAAAAAAATATTTAAATATTAAATAAAATGTAAATATTTCTTAAATATATGTAAATGTATGGGTATGTGTATGTTAATACATTAATTAATATGCATAGTACACAGACAGATATTATGTATGCGATTAATCGCGATTTGTGGATTATTTAATTATATATGAAAATATTTGTACGTTTTTTTAATTTTTCTTCAAAATAAACATGTATGTGTATATGTGTTTATATATACAAAATTAATATGCACAGTATACAGAAATATAATATGTAAACCTCTATTCTGGATGCGATTAATCACGATTAATCACGATTGATGGTTTAAGAGCCCTAGTTTATATTTAAAATAAATAATGAAAAAGCGAAAATAAATAAAATACTTTTATATTTATTTATAAATATTATTATATATAATAATGAATCAATACATATATAATATATATCATTTTAATATAATTAAATTAATTAATGTTTCTGAAGCAAATTTGTGGTTGTCATACAGCTCTTCCTCAAACATCCCTGACGTTTTCCTGATTCTGGCCGGTCGCTGTTAGGTTTTCTGATTAGCCTTTTCCGTAACATGTTGTGCTTCAGTGGTCAGTGCTGGACCAGGTGCTATTAGACCCCTGGCGATTCCCAACACATCTTTCCACTCCGAGAACCATTTCGTGACATCCTGCGACATTCGAGTGGCGACTGCAGAGGGCCGTTGCGATCGGTAGCAACATTTCATTCTGAAAGCCTCAGTTTTTTGATGCGGTCTTTAAAGCAGACCTCAGCTTGTCCTTGAACTGCATGCGTAGGTTCTGCTGTGGACATCGCGTCCCTGCCAGCACAGGTGTCTCCTGGTGTACAGGAGAGCGATGGAGAGAGGGGGGTTGATTCGGTCATATTGTTTGAACGTGTTTTTCAGGACCAGCCGAGGATCATTGAATACACATACTCTCCTTTTTCTGTCCTTTTTACAGCTTCACTTCCCTCGTTCCACCCACCCGCCGCTGCAGAGATAGAACTGCCTTGTTAAGCGAAGATCAATGCGCATGTATGTGCGTGAGCGCGCATCTGCGCCCATTTGTGTCAATCTAAGAGAGAATGCATTAACATTTATGACTTGCGATGGTGGCCTTGATAGTGAGACAGAGCTGACACACACTTTGACACACACGGGTCCCTGCTGGCCCCCCGGCACGCTGCGCTGTCACACACACCACCCATTAGCATGGCGGCTAACCGCTCCTCTGCATCCATTAGAATAAATGTGTGTTAATGGATCTGCTTCAGCTGCCAGTGGCTGATTAGAATAAATGTGCTTCATACAAAGCTGAAGCAGATGAGTGTTCACACCCCTGCTTTGACCTGACACTCCTCAAGACGCCCATAGAAAACCAGCTAAACGGATGCCTAGCATTAGTGTGTGTGTATGGCTAGAGGGGATCGAAAATGATGCCGTATTGGGGCTTGAGAGTTTAGCAGTACTTCTTTTGGTGGAATTGAAAAAAATGTCCGCAAAGTTAGACACATCTGGACAAACCTAATTTTTAGTATAAAGAATGTTTTTTATTCTAAAAGGTCTTTTGGGCTTTGAGTTTGTATTAGTACAGTATGAGGTAATTCTATTTAGTGTTATTAACCATTTTAAGTCTAATATAAAGTAGTATGATAAATATATGCACCGAAGCTGCTGTGATGTGACGAAATAATACGATACAATGTTAAAAGTTTACGAAACGTGTCATCCAGATATTATATATAATTTTGTTATGCTTTTACCGTTCTGTCTTTTTGAGCTTTCTAAATTCCTTCCTAAACCTTGATTTTATGTTAAAATTAGATTTTTTTCAAGGACAGACAAATAACCTAAATTGCTTTTAGCAATGATAATGAAAAAAAAAGATTTTTTTTAAGAAAAGTACTATTGCATCATATTTTTTTGTAAATACTATTGTATCCTGGAGTCGTGTTTTATATCGAATCGTATGTGTATCATTATTTCTCAGTTCACAATTATTTGTATCACACTTTTAACAACAACAATTGTTTCAATGTAACTTTTCTACGTTGCAATTATGTGTAACCTGTTTTTAGAGGTGACTGTGGTGAAGTAATGTCCATTTTGTTCAAAGTTTATACAAATGATACAATTAGCTAACATCCTTGCTAACATGTTTAAGCAGAGACAATGGACACAATAAAGCAGCGCTAATGTGTTGGGCATTTCTGTGAAAATTTCAACCTTACCACAAAAGAAATAGTTTTACTCTGTTAACAGCACAGATTTGAATATTTGGTGGCTCAAATACCCATGTAAGATCTCACTTCAAATTTGTAAAGCATTTGTTTTATTTTAAGTGCATGATTCTTCATATACTTAACGCTACATATTCCTCATAAATGGACATATGAAAATGAATGTAAAGTAACTATTTGATGTTCTATAAAGAGGCATCACTTCTCCATTCATTGGGTATTATTGCTTCACCATTGTGCATTTTATTTTACAGAAATCCTACAAAGTTTTTTTGTCGCATCCATAACACATGTTTATTTCCCTTTTTTAAAATATCATTATTTTTCATAGACTGACATTTTCTGATGTTTAGACTCTATCAACAAGGGTTCAGTAAAATATAAATAGATGGTTCAATAGACTCGTAACAAATTCATTCTCTGAGCAGTTTTATGTCACGTCCATAACGCTGGAATTGCCCAGTTGTGATCATAACATTTAAAAAGTTTGACAGTTTGTATGTTGATTTAGAGCCACCGTGATCTGTCCTCGCTGGGGTCGGTGTCATCTCTTCATACGTGTCTTCTGAAATCTTCATAAGATTTGAGTTTTAAGCATGCAACATTATTTCGGAGTGTGTGCAACAGGATATGGTGATTAAATTAAATTATGAAAAGTTAGACTTTGGTCATCCCGGTTGATATTATCTTCTTCCTCCCACACAGCTGAGGTTGCATCATTAGAGAAGAATAGCTGTTTCAGAGGTGGAGCGAGATATTACATTTTAATGAAAGATTATGAAAACAAACATTTCCTCTTTAGAATAAAGTGGCGTTATGAAATATGCACAGAACGAGACGACCGATGCCGTATCATGATAGTAAAACATTTTGTCTTTTAGATCAGTTATTTCCTCCTTCAGAGAACTAGTCAAATGTGTGTGTTGGTGTTTTTTAACATGTTTACATACACGGTATTGTATGTGACTTTGAAGCTGTTGAGTTTATGAGCACGAATGTGTGTTTGAGCGTGAGGTCTGTGTGTGCTCTCAGGGGTTTGTTGGGTGTTTTTATAGTATGTGTAAAGGGAGTTGTATTAGCATGTGTTGTCCTTGGTCAGGGTGTTGAACGCGGCTAGATGGTAATGAAGCTGAATTCATTATAGTCTGTGGTGATCTGAGAGCTCTGACTTAAGCGCCGCCCATTTTTCGCTGACTTGCTCGGCCTCACCTTTCAAAAGAACTTCTAAATAACCTTGTACTGTCTGTGAGACAGACACAAAGAGAAGGAGAGAGAGAGAGAGAGAGACTGCAAACACATTTAGGGACACACTTACTCTGTCCACACACGTACACAAAAACAACGTATGAGAAGAGACAAATACACACGAAAAGTCCTGTACAAATTCATGGCTACATGTGTTTGTATGAACAAGACGTGAATTCACAATTTTACTTCTTTGATAGATTGTATAATATGTGGTGTGTCCGACTGTACTTTAAGGTCTCTCTATCAATCTATTATTTTTATGTTATATTTAAGTGGTGGTGTTTTAATTTACATTCTAATCGTGTGCTTCGCCTTTTATAGTAAAACTCTTTTAGGAGACTTTTCATTTTTACATTCAGGACGTCCTTGGCCGTTCCAATATGTTGCGTCTTTTGCCATTTTGAATAACATCTCTGTTTTAAATAGAAGATGTGAAGTTTCTCTAACTTAGTTGGTAGAGCCCCACATCAGCAGCGCAAAGGTCACAGGTTTGATTCCCGGGGAACACAAATACTTATGAAGCTGTATACTTTAAATTCAAGTCAGTTCAGATAAAAGTGCCTGCCAAATGTATAAATGTAAATGCAAACGTAAAGTCTATAAATGTGTTTTAAGAGCTATGCATCAGTTCTGTTGCGTTGTGCACCGTCAGATTTTTCTAGATCTGATCAGGGTCACGTGAACCAGAAATCAGATGAATTCTGCTCGCTTTCTATAAGGATCAGGTTTAGCTGACACTCACATTAGTTTGGGAAAAACGATTAAATAAGATTTGCATATCCAAAATAATGTGTTTTACTCAAATATGTGCACAAAATATTTTCATATCTATGTCTGTTTATTGTTCTTCTTATTCTTCTGTTTGTCTGTCTGCTTCTCTCTCTGTTTTTCTTTTTGTTTGTCTATCTGTCATTTTCTCTTTCTGTTTGTCTGGCTCTCTGTTTCTCTTTCTGTTTATGGGTCTGGCTGTTTCTTTCTCATTCTGTGTGTTTCTCTTTCTGTCTGTTTGTCACTCTGTCTTCAAACATCATAACCATCTGACCATCTCACAGTACCATATCTAGTAAACAGTTCTCATTTAAAGTACTATGAAAATCACATGCATGCTGAAGTTGAGTTAAAGAGACAAGGCTGCACTCGCCCCTCTCACTCTCCTTCTCTCTCTTTCACGCTCTCTCTCTCTCTCTCTCTCTTTCCTTTGATCACCTTGCCATAGAGTGAGTAAGAGCCCTTTCTCTCCACCGAGGTTAATCCTTCCGGTTTGCACACAGAAATAACCATGGCAACAGGTTATCTCTGTGCCGCGCATCACCCGACGGATAATTGATCAGACTAGAGTGGAGGCAGGTATTCTTTTCTCCCTTAACCTCTCTGGTCATTAATGAGACTCGCCGCACACACCGGTACATGCACGCACCACCCCTGACCTTGGCATTTTAACTGGAACCCATGAAAGGTGACACGTGGTGAATGTAAAGTGAAGATAGGACATCCCTACGATTGTGAAAACCCCTCACGTCCCAGAGGACGCACTACACAACGTTCTCTCTGGTGGGCCGTAACCCTCTCCCCGCCCCGCTTGCATAGCTTTCTGAGTCTGGATGCGTTCTGGTGTTGCAGGAACAGATTGCGCGAGCGCAATAAACTTTATGAACAGACTCCTCCAGGTATACGGTGGAGCATATGTCGTCCTTGCATGTATGAGCTTCATGTGATTGTCCATATGCCCATACGGGAACGTGGTTGTCATGAGAGCTTGGACAATGATAGTTTATTGCAATAGATACTAGAAATGCCATTATCGGTTGATAAAGGCAATGTTTCGGCTATCTGTCGACAGTCTTTAAACAGCTGATGATCGGGGCTGATATAACCTGTCAATCATATAAGGACAGGAAAATGCAACAAATGTCTGATCTGTATATAGAAAATGTGAGAAACATCACCAGTTTTAATAGGTTTCATATTAGCAGTGTTGGGTGTAACTAGTTACTAAGTAATTAGTTTATGTAATTTAATTACTTTCCCCTTGAAAAAGATAACGTAAGGAATTACTCTCATTTTTTTCTGTAATATAATCAGTGTTGAGTAAGTTACTCTGAAAAAGTAATTCATTACTAGTTACTAATTACATATTCAATAGTGTAGTTAGATTACTGTACAAATTACTCTATCCAAAAGTATTTAATTACTTATTACTAATTACTTTCTATGTCCTACATCAACCTTGATCAGTTAAGTGATTCAAGGACAGAAACGGCTAACTTTAAAATGTATGATTTAATGTATGCTTTGCACATTGTATTGTATTGGTTATTTAATAAGAATAATGTATGTATTTACTGTGTTTACTATTTATTTGAATGAATTAAAAGAGCCGTTTCGTGTCTACCCTTGAATTAATTCTAATCAAGGTTGATGTAGGAAATAAAAAGTGATTAAATACTTTTTGGATAGAGTCATTTGTATAGTAGTCTAATTTGTCTATTGAATATGTAGTAAGTAACTAGTAATTAGTTACTTTTTTATAGTTATTTACCCAACACTGAATATTAATAACCGTTACATGAATTAGTAACAATCAGAAAGTTAAGAAAAATGTATTTTATCAGTAGATATCACTCTATATTATTTAGTATATTTAGTATCGGTGCATCTCTGATAGATACTTGTTTTAAATGTAAGAGTGTTCAGGTTTGAGACACTTTTGTAAATTAATCTGTTGTACCTCAAGTGCATCTTTTCAATGTACAATCACATCTGTCGTGAGATGTTTTAAAAATCTTGCCCTTATAGGAAATCTCCCACAAAAGCTGGCCCTACCTGATGAAGACTCAACACCTCTCCTGAGTGTTTATTGAGTTTGGGGTATTGAGTTTTTCATGGCTAACTTTCAAAGCTTGCAGAATTGTCAGAGCAGACTCCAAACGCCATTAGCTGAAAATACATCGGCTGTGATTGTCTTTTTGTCTGTCTCACTCTCCCACACTCACCTTCGTTCTCTCACTCTTTGTCTCACACAAAAAACGTTCATTATTAATTTTTCCCCCTCATATCTCGAAAAGCGCTTTTCGGTTATAATCCACCAGACTCTTTGGTTATTGCATTTATGTAATGAAAAAATCCAGGCGCCCTGGAAGACATAGAGTTGCGGAGAGTCGCTCATGTGGGAATGTGTGTGTGTTTAAATAGGAGAGAGAGACAGGAATAGGGAGGACGGGGAGTTTTTTTTTCTGTCCACGGTGGAGGCCGAAGTTATTAAGTGTAGCGATGGAGTGGAACTTCAGGCTGTGTTCCTGTGGCTCTGGGCTTCTTATTAAAGCAGGAGAGATTGAAGCGATTTCACACAGATCTCTCTCTGTCTCGCTTTCTCTTCCCCACTTTCCAACCTCGCCAAATCCCGAATCACAGACCAATCAGAGAGCTCCTCGCGAGCGAAAGAAAACGTATCCTCGGCGCTACGACTCGATCCCAGGGTCTCCGAGTGTGACTGAAGAATCCTTCAACTGAGGTGACCTTGTTGAATACGAGTACAAACAACGCAGTCAATGGCTGGCAACTGGCGAGCGTACGCTAATCGTGCTGTTTTTGGGGCCGAGAATCTCATTTCATCTTATTTTTGGCCCAACATCACGAGAGCATCGGCGGCCTGCTGAGAACAGACATCTTCGACTCGGTCTGTATTCGTGCCAGTGTGTCGTATGATATCAATCTGTCCGCGTGGAGCGAGTTGGGCTGTTCTTCCGCCCTGAGTCTTCGGTCGCTCGCCCGCTCCATCGCTCTCTCTCTCAGGGTGCCGGCCCCCTCTCTTTCTCGGCTAATGAGTCCCTCTGGATGGGCATAAAAAGGTCCTCTCATCAGCGATCATGCAGACTTCAAAGAGTCTCCCAAGACATTAGCATAACAAGGCTACCTGCAGATGCTGGCAGGGCCGGAGACCTGAGATAGAGACAGCTCTCCTCTTTTACCTAGACAGCATGAATCATTTAACGTCTTGGGCAAGCCGAGTCTCGGCTCGTGGCCAGGTGATCTGCTCGCTTCATGAGTGGCCTTTCTTACTCCGAAAGTCCCTCGCGCTGTTGGGAGCCAGGGACTGTTTTCAACCTTTACCTGAGATTAAAAATACTTGTGAGATGAAATAACTTTGGAACACAAAGTTTGTTATTTTCCTACACTAAAACTAAGCTAAAAACGATTGATGAAAAAGTTATTTCGTAAACTGAAATGAAATTACAAAATGTAAATAAAAAACAACTAAAATGAAACGAAACGAACAATTTATTATTATATATAATTATTTTCAAAAAGAAATGATAGTTTTCATAAATAAAGAGGAACATTTTTATTTTCCCACTCTGGCTAATCCTGGCTCGACGGTAGCAGCAGCTACTCTATACTATAGATAGCAACTAAAATAAACTAAAATATATAAAAACTAAATAGAATATTGTTAACATAATAAAAACTAAATTAAAACAAAAAGATCAAGAATAAAACTAACTATCTAAACAGGAATTTGTAGCAAATTTGAAAACAATATTATAATAAAAACTATTTTTTAAATGCAAAGCTAAAATAACCCTGGTTTGATTTGTGTACGCATCCTTTGAGGTTACACACAGAAAACTATTTCTTAAAATCACAAACGAATGCTCTTTAATGTTTTTTCTTTGTTGTTTTTCATAAACAGATTAAATGAAGATTTTTGTCAAATCTCCTGCTCATAAGGTTTTTATTTTTTATTTATCACCCCAGGAATCTCACATAATGTCTCACGATGATGTCTCACAACAATGTTGTAAACTATAATCGACTGTGAAGATTGAACATTTATCATTAAATGTTTTTGATCACATTATGTTATTTATACTATATCTACATTCTCTTAACTCTTACTGTACATCGACTGAATGTCTCATTTGCATATATTTACATTTCTCCTAAGAATTGACAACCCAAAGACCTCCAGTGCTTTTCCTGATCTCATAAAGAGCAAAAATGAAAAGTGAAAATTCTGTCATCGTTTACCCTCTTGTCATGTCAAACCTGTATCTGCAGAACACAAAAGAAGATATTTGCAAGAACGTTGGTAACAGAACAACGGCGGTTCCCATTCCCATCTATTGCATGGACACAAAACCAATCCAAGTCAATGAGTACCACCGTTGTTTGGTTACCAACAATCTTCAAAATATCTTCTTCTGTGTTCTGCAGAAGAAGGTCATACAGGTTTAAAATAAGTGAAATGAGTAAAATGAGTGTGCGTAAATGATGACCAAAATTTTATTCTCGGGTAAACTTTCCCTTTAATGAAATGTTCCTCTGGGTATGTAAGAGCAACAGACCAAAAATCTCTTTTACATATTACTATATAGAAAGTTTTGAGTTAAATGATCCATGTCCCCCTTTGCTCGAGAGTAAATGCCCCTGAATATATATACTTTTCAGAAGCCTTCAGAGTGAGTTTTCTCAAATAGCTGGCAAGACAAATCTGGCACCATTTGATACAAAAGCTAAGGCAGAAGAATGTATGCCTATTTATGGGAAACTTTAAGTGCATGTCAGCTAGCATAAACTTTTGCAGAATAGTTCAGTACTGTGCACTGTTCAGTAGATCAACCGCTCGCTCCTGTCAGTTTCAAATATTCAGAACAATGGCACAATACACAGATGCTGAAGCTGTAGGTCTGTCTTTAGCTCGTGTTAAAACTTACAGTAACACATATCTTCAGACAGACTCTTGTTTGTGCTGCAGACATCGCCTCCATGTTAGCTTAGCTGTGAGAGGCGGCGAGCCTTCGCTTTCTGCTGTATTACATGTACAGATAAAAATCAGCCGCTCATTTACTAAGCCTCTAAAGGTGTCGAGCTCAAGGGATTTGGTGATCTGTTATCCTGTCGATGACAGAGATGAGTCTGAACTTTCTGTAACGTTTGATACGCCATTTATGACTGAACTGACAGCAACAATGGCTAAGTTCTTGTTGCAAGCGAACCCGATGCTGTAGATCTGAGTTTGAGTTAGTATATTGTATACATTTCAGTTCGGGAAATCTTGGCGTTATGGTTCATTTTTACAGTTTTTTTGCCCAACGAAAACAGAATTGATGTAGGGCCGATGATGGCCAAAAAGTCCAGGGCCGAATTTGCTTCCAGTCCGCCCCTGGGTACAGCTCACTGTACGTTCGCATAATTTAAGTCCATGGAAAAAGCATTTTATTCTTAAAACATAAAATTAAGTATTTCATTTTAATAGTTTATATATAAAAAATTCTAAATAATAAGTAATAGCCTCTTTTAACAAGTTGTTTTTATTTGCATACAATACTATTACATTGATTTTGTGGGTAAAGTGACTATGATTGAATATTTTGAATAAATTATTTATAAATTTATTTATTAATAATTTTGTATTATTTGAATAAATTATTTAATTATTTTTATTTCTTTTTATTATTCTTGAGAAACTTTTTTTAGATGTATTTTAAATAATTTAAAATATTTGCTTTCAGAATATTTTGAGTGCATTATTAATATCTTACAGCATGACTTTTTCTTATCATGCTTTTAAAAACACAGTGTCAATAAACATTTCCTCAATAAATATGTACGCTAACAAGGTTAGCTCATTAAGCAAAATCAAATAATCCTGCCATCACTTAAACTGTTGTAATAATTGCTGTTTGTGTTGATTCTGATATCTGAATAGCTCACCGAAGGCTCCCGTCGTCTTGTTATTCGTGAAGCACCCTTGGAACTGGAAGTTCCGCCAGATGCATGTTGTTTACGTCGCAGGGAGGATAAGAAGTGTCCGCCGAGAGTATAACGCCCTCCTCGCCAGTCCTGTGCCAGGCCGTCTCTTCCGCTCCTCCCACCGGCTCATGTGGTTTGGAAAAGTGTGGTCGCTTAGCGACCCAGTCTGCATTCCTACCCAATTACATCCAGTCCCAGCTGACTTCCATTAAACCCGATCCCTGTCCTGTAGTGAGGGGAGCGGGGCGTTTAGGGTGCTGTATGTGTGAGTTTTAATACTAGAAGTTGTGAGTCAGACCAGCGGTGACAGATTCACTAGCCGCATGATCTCAGAACAGCCATAACAGAAAATGTAAAGACACAGTTAGTGATTTTGGCAGGTTTTCGGTCACCTGTTCAAAAGAGAAGCTGTAATGGGAAACAATATTGTGTGGTGAGGTGATGTATAGTAACTTCAAAGCCACATGAGACTGAATGAGGTCAGAGTGGAACTCTGTGTAACGGAGGCCAGTGTGAAGAGCGGTGCAGTGTGTAAACCTAACTCCCGACCTCACAAGGCGCTCTAGCAAGGAGGCGAAAGACCGCCGCCTCTAGCATCTGTCGCTAGAGCGCCTGACTCCCGTGCTGGTCCGGATCTCAATAAGAAACCATAACTTACCGTAACAGTGGGTTCAATGTAAATATGATAAAGGGGCGTGTGCAAAGTTTTGGGGTGTTCTAAATGTAACAGATCTGACTGAGGTGATTCTTATTTGGTTTTGCCACACAGTCTCATGGGAATTTGTGAAATAATAATAATGATAATTGGTTTTTATCACTACGAATTTCCCGCTTTTAGCGTGTCACCCAGCAACTTTCCATCAAAAGTACTTTAATACGTGATATCTTTCATGTGTATAAATATATATCAACGCAATCTGATGGGAATTCAGACCTATTTTACAAGGTGGCTCATTCGTGTGAATTCCTATTTCCTAAGATCTTATTCATATGTTTTGTTATGACATGACGTGACGTTAGATTTGAGGGCAGGTTTACGGCAGCCAATTATCATTGCTTTGCCACCTCGTGAAACTAGCATTTTTAGCTAAATTAGCCTTTGAGGCTGTGATTTTAGGGTTTGGGGTGAGGTAAGGTGTTGGTTAGCCAACTCTTAAAGTATTTGCAACTTCTTTTGATATCAGGTTAGAAATATATAAATGTACAATGGAAAAGTGGAAATCTGTCTTGATGAACACGAGTTAAAAGATTTACATTTCGTGACAATTTCACAAATTCCTGTGAGACTGGGTTTGGTTTTGCGTAGACACCATGTGCTGAGCACCAATCTGGGACAAATATATCTATATAATATCTAGTAGTGTTATTTGCTGATCGTTTTAAAGGCTAAACAATTAGAAAATGTCTTTGCCATCTGCACCTATTGTAGGTCTGTACCCACAAGTTGACTTGATTTGCTTTTAATATTCAGTATGTACACGTAACATAACTAAACTAAATTTAACTAATCCAGCAATGGTTTGAGAATATGCCAGAAGCTTGGGAACCGTTTTTGCTGGTCATTATAATCGTACCTTTACACATTTATTTTCTATTATTGGGGAGTTTTTGGGGAGTTTTCATTGACTTCTGTTATTATTATCCTGAGCTAATGATACTTTCAGTACCGTAACCCTGATCCTCATCTTAACCCTCCTAGCATCCTTTCTGAAGTTTTATATTATCATCAGAGCCATATTTAGCATGAATTTAAAGTTGTTTTGTGTTTGGGGGCTGTTGGCTGGTCCCACAATAGAAGTGATTTCAGGTTTTACTAGCCTTTTGGGTACATTAGGTCCCCATTATGTAGGAAAATCCTGACCACCCACAACAACGCACAATTCTCTCTGGTTTACCCACAGTGCCTCTGCACACTTTGACCATAAGAACCTGGGAAAATAGAAAAACCTCAAAAGCAAAATTCCAAAATATAATCCGTCCTGTAAGAAAAGCAATGATTCGCTTTAGGAAATCCTTTCATTTAGATCTCCTGAACAAGCATGGCTTTTTTGCCAGTGTCCTGGTAATACATCAAACAAACTGCCTCCCAGGGTCTCGTTTTTTAAATCTTCCCACATCTGTTCGCCAAGATGCTTCTGCAAAAGCCGCTTTCTGATGCAGTCCCTCACCCAGAGCTGTCAAAATGATTTCTGCTCCTCGCTCTCTCTCCCTCCATCTCGCTCTCTCCTTTGTGTTTATCTGGGAACATTTAAGACATATTTTTAATGCCAAGCCTTGTCTATGGTTGTGGTTCAGTATAGGGTCAAACATAGATGCGTGTGCATTACATAGCAAATGCTCTTCCTGATAGTTGATCAAAGTCCATTCACATCCATGAAGACACCTCAAAAAGCGTAGAAAAAATTTCACCATTGTTTAATCCGGTTCAAGTCAATAAAAACCTGTATATGACTCTTTGTGGAACACATGAAAGATATTCTGAGAAATGTCTTTGTGGTTTTGCGCCCATACAATGGAAGTGAATGGGGGCCAATGCTGTTTGGTTACCAACATTCTTCAAAAAATCTACTTTTGTAGAATGACGCAAGGGTCTGTAAAGTTTTCATTTTAGTGAACTTTACCTCATAAAACCTCATAAAAAATTATATTTAGAAATATAAGGAATAATGTACAGGCAGCCGGTTGTTATGGCAGAAATAATCCCTGAGAGTGTGATCAGGATGGGAAGCGGAGGGTCTTGGCGATAACAGCCGGCTGCTTGTACATTATACCGCTTATTACACGGCTACTTGCCACATGAGAATAAAACGAAACTAATCTACAACTAATATTAGTTTAGCTCATTTTAACCTAATGCCAACTCTCCGCGAGGAAAAGGCGTTTAGTTTTGGTTCTAAAGTAAGAAACGACGTTCAAACGTCAAGAACAGGCAATTGGTTTAATTATTTGTATATAATATCTTATATGTTATTAAAAGACATGTTCATAATTAATTTTTGTATTAAACTCCCCCTCTCAAAATGATTTGCAGTATCCAGGTTACAGGGTGTTATTAGTTTTGAGCGGTTGTTATTTGAAAAGAACAACACTTGGAATGTAGTAACTGGCCAATCAGAATCAAGCATTCAAACAAGCCGTTTAATAACAGAGAATAACCAGAGCCATTGAGAGTTCTGCCAACGGAAGTCCAAAACGCTGGGGCGTGATTCATGGACCCTTCAGATAGTTCCAGGAAGTTATGTTTTCTCTTTGAATGCCTTATATCATTTTTTATTCATTAAATGGCTTTCTTCTTTAAACGGGTTACACGTTTACCTCAGTTGGTCTGTTTAGTCGCAGCTCCATGCGCTTACTAGTCATTTCCGGGAACTATTGAAACTGTGAATAAACCGTTCCATTGGAGTCAACGGAGAAGACACGACTCTCTCTATCAATGGCTTTGAGAATAACAACCCTTGAAATGTCACAATGGGCCAATCAGATTCAAGCATTGAAATGAGCCGTGTAATAAAGTAATATAATGTTATATTAAGCCATGTACAGTTGTGATCAGTACACGTTGCTTTGATTTTCAAAATCAAATTTGGACACTGTTTGCATTCCTTAAATATTTTTCTCCTGGGAGTTACAGTGCATTTAAGCTTACATTTTTCAACATGTTCCTTGGGAACCACATCCATGACCTTGGCAATGCTCCATCAGTTGAGCTCCAGTAAAGCTTTTTTTCCCTCAACATGAGCTAAAAGATATCAGAATATGGGTGTGGATGTAAACAATAACTTCCAATCAGATTGTAAACAATTACATCCCTCCAGCTTGAAATCCACCGCACATCACATCGTCATACCTCACGTCTCTGACTGTTCTCTCTTCTCGTTTCTTTGTTTTGCTCATTTTGTTTTGTTTACTCGAGATTGAGGTCTTTGAGATTGATTCGTGCTTTGCTGGCAGCCTATGTTTGTTGCTACCCATAATTCACTGCTTTGCCCCATGACTGACAGCGCTGCTCTGGATTGGCCGCTACAGCTCTTTGATGGATTACTCTGGGCTAAATGTATTACTACAAACACACACACACGTTGCACTTTGAATTGTTAACTAATATTTTGGTGAAACAGGTTAAACACACAAATGCACACGAAACACAATCGTTTCAAAATACGCTTTGCTTAATTCCATGCACAAATTCACTTGGATTACGGAGACAAGCACAAACCCACAGCCGGTCACACAAACAACAAATGCATCCCCCGGTCGGGCCTCTTTAACAAGGTAATGCATCATAAATTCATTTGGCTCCCGGTAAACATTGTTGAAAAATGAGAGTGATGGATGTATGCCACGGGGAGGAGAACCACATGCTTCAGAGCGCTGCAGTGAGCGCATGTGTGTGTGAAAGAGAGGGAGACTGTGACTTACTGTATAAATGGTTGAGTGTGATTGTACAGACATTGAGTCGTACACATGTTTCAGGTCACGGGCTGCTAATCTTTATGGTGGTCATTTAGCTATAGAGGGACCTTTGAGAAAAAGGGAACAGAAACGGAAACGCCAGCAGGAACATGCAGCGGGCTGGAAAGCGTGCCATCGCTCTGCAACCATCATCAAGCGAGAGAGCTGCGTTTATTATTCTGTGATTCAGCTGCGTCTGCAATGCAGCCATTGAGTTTCTCAGCACCTTTGGATCAAGACCTTAAACACACACACAAGGTGTGAATTTGACTAGCACTTAGTTCAAGATCACCCATCCATTCATGCACATGTCGTTCGTAGAGTTTTAGTTAAAAACATATTTCAGTGTGCAAAATTTTACGTCCTCCGTATGAAGTGATCTAAGGACAGCCATAGAAAGTGAGATGAAAAAACTCTTTAAACTAATGCAAAGAAAAGATGCCTACACACCTTCTGTGTGTGATATGGATATCAGATTATTGTCATACATACTGTATAGAATGCATTTTTCTGAGCTAATGAATCTGCTTTTCCATTTTAAATCAATTCGTTCTACATTTTCTTCAGCTAAAAACATTACCAGTGCATTTTTATATCTTGCAGTGTTCTGTTTTTTCATCGTTTTAATTAATTTTGCACAATTAAAAGATTTTTTTTATTAATATTGACAATTTTAAAGCTCCAACCTCGGAGTTGCAGGTTAATTGAAGTACTTATTTTAAAGTAAATTGAACTCAAAAGTGTTTATTTGTAACCAATAAAGTAACACAGTGTAACTTTACAAAATCCTTTGTGGAGTTAAGTTTGGTGTGGGGTATCAAATGGTGTGATGGTGGTCTAGTGGGTTAAACCACTGAACTGGTAAATCAAAGGTTGCTGGTTCGATCCCAGCAGCCACCACCAGTGTGTCCTTGAGCAAGACACTTTACTCCATGTTGCTCCAGGGGGATTGTCCCTGTAATAAGTGCACTGTAAGTCGCATTGGATAAAAGTGTCTGCCAAATGACTAAATTATAAGTTTTATTAATAACTTAAAGGAGCAGTTCGTCCAAAAATGAAAATTCTGTCTTCATTTACTCACCCTTGAGTTATTCCAAATCTGGTGGAATTGCATTTCTTTGTTCTGATGAACACAGAGAAAGAGATTTGGGAGAATGCTTGTAACCAAACTGTTCTTGGCCACTATTAATGACCGTAGTAAGAAAAACATCTCTGTGAATTTATTTGTTCTGTTGAACACAAAAGAAGATATTTTGAAGAATGTAGGAAAGCAAACTGTTCTGGGGCACTTTTGACATCCTTTGTCATTTTTCCCATGATATATCAAAACTTTAATGGACAAGATTAACATCGATCTGTAGGGGGCATTTTGAATGATTTGCCCTCTCAGAATCCACTCCATCGCCCCTTTTTCTCAGTAAAACCTCACAATAATCCACTTGCTATTTCAATTATTGCTGCTGCTTGTTTATTCTCCTTCCTCTTAAAGCGAGGAGCGTCAGCCCTGATGCGGTGATTAACTTCAAATTGCAACAGCTGTTGATGGCAACTCCAATTAAGACTCCAGGCATCAATTAACTAGCAATCTGTAGCGTTAGTAAGGTTTCATCTTTTACCAGCCCCTGCCCCTTTCACACAGAGATCCTGGAAAATACACTGAAAATGTGTCCAAGAATTTGAATTCGATTCCATAAAGACACTTGATGTAATATACTTCAATGTTATGTTCATTTTATTTATTTTTGTCGTGAAAATAGACTATTTTATATAAATATTTATTGGTAAATGCAGAACAATGAAGAGGAATAACTGTGTGTTCCCACCAAATACGAATGAAGCGTTAAGCGCGAGTTATTTACATGTTAAGTCAATGCAAAGACGCAATAGGACTTCCTGCAGCGTGATTCGAATGAGGCGACGCAAATTGAGCTTTTCGGGCGAGTTGAAAAATCTGAACTTTGGTGAAAACTCTATACTCAATTTGAGCTACAGTGTATATATATATGTACATGAGACTGGAGCCGCCTGGCAGAAGCCAGTGAAGCGAGTAAACTCAAAATGTTCAAGCGTCCAACTAGGCATTTAAGTAATGTTCATCGCTACACGGCAACATCCAAAAGTTAAAAATAAGTAAGATTAAGAAACGTAGTTGCATTATATACTGATCCAATAAATTGGGATTGGAAGAAGTACTCTGTAATGTTATAGAATTACTTCTATTTGATGTTTCATTAAATCTCAGTTTAAGATATTTAGAAATCGTTTCATTCTATACCGCTTCTGTCTTGTAGCTCGACAGCTCCAATTTAGATTAATCCACCAATAATACTCTTTTTTGAGCCTTTAAAATCCAAATGTAATGTTGTTAGAACCTTTAAACCGTTGTCTTTGCCACTTTTCTACTGTATCTTTTCATTATTCTTAAGGGGCAGAATCCCAGAGTCTTCTCTTGTGTTACAGATGATGCTGTGGTTTGCACTTTTCAATGAGTGTCTGTATCTATTTCACACACTAGAAGCTTTAATGTACTTGTCCTGTTGTTGTTGAAGAAGCAAGGCCATCCAAATCTCTCTCCTGGTTGGATCTAGTTTCTTTTCCATTTTAAAGGAAGTTGTGCATATTTGTGTGTGAAAAAAGCCTCCATCTCTCAAAAGAGCAATACACTGATGAGGAACATAATTCTTTCTGCCAGTTTTTTAAACTAGCATTGCAAAATAAATTCCCTCAATAATTCAGCAGCTGACATTGTATTATGGTTAGCACACTTAATTAAGTTACACAACTCATCGACTGTGCTGAGATAATCAGAAACTTTCCTCTAGTACTAATCTAGCACTGAATTCTTGTCCCAGACTAAAATGATGTGTGACCTGTCTTAACTGAATAGAACGTGCCCAGAAATATCTTAAAATATATCAGTGCTATTGTTTTGTCTCAAGATGCACAGCAGTAATGTATTCTTCTAAGGCAATTTTATAAAAGCCACATAAATATCTTAATTCAACTGAGGGATAGTCCTGGCTTTAGCTAAGCCGTGTGTGTGAAACCAGGCCTTGGTGTCTTAGTAGGCTAAAATGATTAAAATAAAGCTTTGTCATCATGGATCAAATCTGAATTATGGAACATTTGGCTTGGACAATAATTATTATTATTAAAGCAACACGCAACAATTATAATAACCATAATAAATAACTGTATAAATATTACCAGCTATATTTGACTATATGATTGTTCAGTTAAATGGAATCCTTAATTAAAAACCACACATTGCTTATCTATTTTAGTGGGAATTATTTATTAAAATAAAAATATTAAATGATTTACTCAACTTGTATTATATATTATTCATTTTTGTTATATTTGTATTTTCTTAACAGGCTCCTATGTTTAGGTTCAGTGATTTTACTTAAATGGCAACGAATACATCCTCTTTAACATTTACTTGAAGTCGAAATGAACATTGGAGCCTGACGAAAATAATCATTTTAGAAGACAAATTTCAGATGGCTTTTGCATCTTAAATCCTCATATTTATTCTGTGTATTTTAATATATCTTTCTATCAATTGTATTCGATATATTTATGTTATTGTTCTCATTTTTATGTTTTTTCTTAAATAAAGCGTTGTGTTATACAGTACTATGTTAACAAGTAATTTCATAACAAGAGAGAAAATCTGGCTGTAAATTTATCAGCAGACTATTTTAATGTCGGAGCCCTCTGGTGAATCTTTATTTGGTCTCGCAATGTTAATCAAAAGATGATATTGATTTTATCATTTGTCTTTAAACGACCATCATTTAAACATCCTAATGGACCTTCCGGCCTTCTATTCTTCCCAAACCCTCCTGTTGGCCTTCACTGGCGGAGCTCCAACTAGAGCACACCGTCCCTGCGGGCTTATCAGCTGAACATGGCACCGCTGGCCGGTCTGTTAGTTCTGGCTGTAATGCAGGCGGTAGGAATGTGTGCGAGTTTACCCAACCCGGTTTAATCTCTGTCCTCTCTCTGGAATGCTGAAGTATTGCTCCAGCATCACGGACCGTTCTGAGCACAGCCCTGTAAGCAACACAAGGAGTGAAGAACATCTCATTATATGTTACGTTGCACGCGAGGACTTCATCCTCCAATTTGCATCTCGTGTAGATACGGTCTGTCCGTAACGAGACTCGTGGGGTTTAAGTGAAAATATTATTAATATTTACTGTGTGTTCATAAGGTATTTAAAAAATCTATTTAAAGAACCATCACAAGGCCTGTCTTTCAGGAGCTGGTAAAAAGTCACGAGGATGAAACGGAGTTGCGACTATTCTAAATCTTCTTAAAGCGAGACACAGAGGTGTAGGTGAGACGCAGATTGATATGACATTCACAGACGCTTCGCTGAAATTCCCATTGCTCAATTCTGGAAAAGAAGAACAGTGAGAACAGGATGAACTCTGGCTGTTTGCTGCACCATGTAATACAGAAATATGCTTTTCTTTAGTTCCTGTGGTGACAATAAACTTGTTTACTTTTTTCTTTTTGTGTCTCAGGTAGGATGAGGATCAATATCTCATTGTTTTTGTTCATAATGTTCAGAAAAACACATTTGATAACAAGTCGGTTTAGATCATTAGATGTACTCTTATTAATGTGACATTTATATCACTACTAATCTTTAAGTTATCTTTATTTTTTGTTTTATTTAATATAAGGGCACACTTAAAGGGACAGTTCACCCAAAAATGAAAAATCTGTCTTCATATGCTGACCCTCAAGGTGTCCCGAATCTGTATACATTTCTTTGTTCTGATGAATACAGAGAAAGATATTTGGAAGAATGCTTGTTACCAAACAGTTCTTGGCCACCATTGACTACCATAGTAGGAACTTTGTTCTGTTAAACAGAAAAGAAGATAGTTTGAAGAATGTGTGAAGGATAACAGTTCTGCTGCACTTTTGACTACCATTGTCATGTTCCCTGACAGATTTGGAGCAATAAATGATGACAGAATTTTTATTTTGGGATGTATTGTCCCTTAAAGTATCATTTTCTGTTTTGAGCAATCTGATTGTTCTCTTCAAGTAAACTTTATTTATTTGTTTGTATACTTTCTGCACCTTAAAAGATGCCCTTCCTTTGTGCCATTCATATTATAAATATATATTATATTGAGTCTGTGTATAGTATATACTCAATATAGTGACCTTGACATAGCATATATGAGCAGAGATGTTGTGTGTGTGTTTGTCTGTTGATGGCGTATAGAAACCGTCAGTTCTTGACAAGCCGTTTGATGTGTTTGCTCTAATTGTTCTTGCGTGAGCAGACACACGTTATACTGTCTCTCTCTCTTTCTCTCTCTGGATTTAATTAGTTTTTGCTCATCATGCGTAACCAGTAAAGGTTCCTATTTTGGACTTGAAAGGTAGAATCCGAGGAGATTAATTTGATCAGTTTGGAAGTATCTCTGTTTACCATCTCTGAGACCAAAGCCACTGACGTGAACCATCAGCTTCTATACTGTATCCACAATTTATACAAAAAATAATGCAGCAAAATAATACTCTATACTAAAATACACCATTGATTTGGAAAAAATCCTTTGTAAATATATTTTCTCTGTTTAACACAAAAGAAGATATTTTGAAGAATGTAGGAAAGGAACAGTTAATGTCGGCCAAGGACTGTTCTTCAAAATATCTTTCTCCGTGTTCATCTGGACCATGAAATTTAAACAGATTTTAAACAACCCGAGGGTGAGTAAATGATAAGAAGATTTTTATTTTTGGGTGCACTCTCGCTTTAACCGTGTACAGTTATACGTATAGTTCATTTTATTATTTGCATTGTTTTTTCCCTTGTGTCTACTTCAGAACAGAAAGAGCTGGAGATGTTCGGTCCTCGGGTTATGCTGAAAATCCACAGACATATGTTCATCTAAAGTTTCCAGACAGAACCTGAGGGACTAAAACATTGTTGTGTCCCTCATGCTAAAGCATTTTAGAAGCACGCTGATCCTTCTAGAAGGTTTATATCACACGTGCGGCTCGGCTCCGTTTTCAGTCTCGTTCGGAGGCCTGAAGGAAAGGCCGGTGTTTTCATTTCATATTCATAAATCATTCATACATCTCACAACGTCAGTCCTTTAGAAAATCAGCCCCTCGGTTTTATATTGAGATTCAAAATGTATTTTCTCATCCACATCACAGGAATAATGCCTCAGCCTGCCACTCTCTCCCAGCTCTCGCGTTTGACAAGAGTGACACATTTATGAAATATTTTCACTGAGCTCATATTCTTTTGTATTTCGAAGGCTTTGCAATAATACGATTAAATAGATGTTTTACTGTTTGGGGGAACAGGGCTGAAGGAGCTTAAGGGTCAGGTTGAAATTGTGTTGTGACCCCTATGTCACTAAGAGTCAGCGTCTTAAAGCCATAGTGCACCTGAAAATAGGAAAATAAATTGTCAACGTTTGTTCAACCCTATGTCATTCAAAACATGTAAATCACTCAGAAGATATTTTGAGAAATGTCTGAGTGGTTTCATGTCCACACAATGGGAATAAATGGGGGCCGATGTTGTTTTGTTACCACCGTTCTTTAACGTTGTTTGTGTTATGGTAAAGAAAATCATACAGGTTTGGAATGAAGCGAGTAAAACGATCACTTTAAGCTCTCATGTCATTGAAATTGTGTATATGGTGGACCACGAGGTCATTTTAAGTTGGTGAACTTATCGATATCCTAATTGGAAATGTTTTTTTCTTTCTGCCACTCATAAGATAAATGTATCTGCGTTCAGTAAAAATGAACTAATCAGATATTTCAAATTCACATTTTATGTCCAGTTTTTTCTCATGTGGCAAGTAGCCGTGTAATAAACGGGATAATGATGAGCGGCCGGCTGTAATCACCAAATAAACCCCTTCTGTCTTCTCACTGAAAAGCTATGCAAATGACCTTTCGAGTAAAACTTTAAAGCACACTTTCTTCACTGTCATCTTTAACTGTGTTGAGCTGTATGTTAACTGACGCAGGTCAGTCAAATGATCACATTTTTAAAGATGTTTTTGCGTTACTTATTAGCATTTCTATTGTTTTAATTTTCGGTTTCATCCATGAAATGTTTAATGTGCAAGTCTTATCCCTCTGTGACAGTCATTTTTTAAAAGGCCGTTTACATTCAGACCCTTAAACACTGCTGATGACATCACCGGCTGCGTGGGGGGTTCAATAACCCGTCTGGATCACAACCAGGCAACAAGAGCGGCTTGAACATCTGGTGTGTGAGGAGATGTCATAAAACTGCTACAGTTGCTCTTTTAATCACTTTCACTTAATGAAGGAGTGATGTTCTCCTGCAGGGCCGAAATTCTCACATCACAGACACGGCGTGTCAGATAACCTTAACTCGCCAGCAGGTAGCCGGCATTCATTGCTAGTCCACCGACGCTTTTTTTTTTGGACTCTTGTCTTTGAGAAGGGTTTCTGCTTATTTCCAGTGATGCGTTTGCAAAATGCATTTTAATGTTTTATCCGTATGTGCATTTCCAGAGAATCAAACCAATTCTGGCAGATTTTGACCTTTGTTTAAATGTAACATAATTTTGTATTTATATTTAAATAGTAATAATATTGTTTTTAATGTATAATGAATTTATTTTTAATAATAGGATATACATATTTTTTTATTTAGCATAAGCCGCCCCAGAATGTTGCAGACCCCCTGGTATAGATCTGTACCATCTGTCCGTTTGTGATTGTACCTCAGTTTGGTTTGGCCTCCTCTACCAGATATCATCTTGAGTTTCAAAGCGATGTTCTCCGTGCAAGTGCTCTAATGCTGCCCACTGCTCATACACAAACCTCTTCCAACAGCCGCCATCCAGCGTGTCTGCGTTCCACCCTCTCAGACCCCCATTAGCCCACTCGCAGTGTCTAGAAGTGGCCATCGACCCAACAATGGATTCCACCAGTGCGTGAGCGAGACAAAGAAAGAAAAAGATGTTTCCAGCTCGGGCCCTCCAGCGTCTCATGTTCTTCATTTACACAGCTTTCATTTTTAACGGCTCTCGCTCTCTTCTCTCCTCCCCGTGGGTCTCTAATCCCCCCCATCACAAAATCAGCATGGGAGATCTCAGTGAAAAACGCCCCTGGAAAATGAACATGATAAAGGAGGCTTGTAATCTCACAGATGTGTCCATGTAAATTTGAACAGGTGGATGTGCGCGGCTGAGGTGGAGAGGAATGCATTTTTACTTCTTCCATTATTAATGAAATTTTGATTATTTTAGTGTCTATTTTTTTGTATGTTTTACTGATCGGCTAGTTGTCTTGTTCTTGGTCTTAGTAAACTAAGACTTTTCTAATGTCAGACTCTGTGTGTTTTTTCCACAGCAACAGGAGCAGGACCCCACTAACTTGTACATCTCTAACCTCCCGGTTTCAATGGATGAACAAGAGCTGGAGAACATGCTGAAGCCCTTCGGACATGTCATCTCCACACGGATACTCCGAGATGCCAACGGGGTCAGCCGAGGGGTCGGCTTCGCCAGGTAACCTTGACAACCAATACTGTCCTTGTCTAGAGGATACATAAATAAAAAAAATTGTTTCTTTGTGTTTTTCCTGCCTTTCTGTTTTCGACCCCCCCAGCCCTTGTGTGGCGCGTGTGGGGTGGATTGGCTGGTTTTCAGGGTCACTGGCGGTGTAAGAGATCCCAGCAGAGGCTGTGTGTGTGTGTGTGTGTGTGTGTGTGTGAATGTGCCAGCCAGGCAATTAGCCGTTCAGCCATGATTGGGTGAGCAGAGCTGAATGGGGCCGCACAGAGGAGAGAAGCCACTCCAGAGAGAGCCGACTAAATCAAGACTCCCAGCAGCCCCAGACACTACATAACACCCTGGCCACTCTTTATTTTTCTCTCTCTCACTTTCTCTATCCCTCTATTCCTCATCCTCTAAACTAACACGTACAGCGTTGGCTGTACACATGTTTGCATTGGCTTTATACGCACTGCAATGTTTGATCTCGGTGGATCATAACTTTTGGATCTCAGGGCCAAGATGTCGGATTATTTTCAGAAGTGAATTTAGTCACTCCCTTTTAATTGTGTTTACAGAAAAGGATTAAGGGGATAGTTCATCCAAAAATTATCCAATTCTTTCATCATTTACTGATGCCATTCCAGTAGATATTTCGAAGAATGATCGTTATCAAACAACATTGGCTCCCATTGACTTCCGTTGTATGGACACAAAACTCACATTTCTCAAAATATCTTATGTGTGTCTCAGAAGAAAGAGTCGTGTCCCTGTGGTCCGTCTGAAACCTTGTATCTCCATGTTTTGTGATTTTTTTTTTTTTTGCAAATTTTCAAATATATAACTATTAAAAAGTGCTGGTCAACTTTGATAACACAGAATTTCATAATTTTAAAAGTACAAAGTTTTTTTTCCATTTGCTGAAAAACTGCACATTTGGACATACGTAATGGACAGCGATGATATACAGGTTGAACATAAAGAGTAAATAAGTGACCGAATTTACATTTTTAGTGAAGTATCCCTTTAAGAGGAGTGACAACCGTATATAGCTCCAGTTTATATGTGCGTCCTGACTGAAAACATGAATTCAGATTGCCTCACATTCTCTTTTCCCATCTCATTCTGTCACAGGATGGAGTCCACTGAGAAATGTGATGTGGTGATTCAGCATTTTAATGGAAAATTCCTCAAAACTCCACCAGGAGTACCAGGTAAGAATCAACAGCACTGACATCGTGTCCTAACCAGGCTCTTCACATTTCACTTTCTGTTCAGACAGAAAAATCACTTGACGCTGAAAACCTGTCGCATTGCGCCTAAACAGGACACAGTGTCAACCTCTATAACCTAAACCACTGTGTTTCAATGTCACCTGTGCTTTACTGTGAGCCACTGTTGGGTCTAGTTACGAAGTAATTAGTTACTGTAATTTAATTACTTTTCCCTTAAAGAAGTCAAGTAAGGGATTACTCAATTTTTTCTGTAATTTAATTACAGTTACTTTGGATGTAATTTGTCTAAATACTTTGTGTAATATATGTGTGTGCAATAGTGGAATTGACATCAAAATTCAAAGTCAAAATGTATAATTCTCACATTTGTAATACTTTGGTCAGTTAAAAATATTACTTTATGTAGTTTAATATTATTTATTTGAATGAATTATAAGAGCCGTTTCATGTCTATCCTTGAATCACATAAATAATTAACGTTGATGTAGGATATAGAAAGTAATTAGTAATGAAATACGTTTTGGAGAGAGTCATTAGTACAGTAATCTAACACTACACTATTGAATATGTCATTAGTAACTAGTAATTAATTACTTTTTTAGAGTAACTTACCCAACACTGTGTAGACTAGACTTGCCTCTTCTTTCTGACTTTATGATTTAAAGTTATATTAAGCTTTAATTTAAGTTCATATATATCGGATACTGCAAGTAATACTGACAAACATTCCTAGGCCAAGACACAAATACATAACGTTTCTGAGTAAACTCAAGACACTGTGGGACTATAATGTACAGTAGGTGAGACTTTTATCTAGTAACTTTTGATTGTATTGTGTAAAAGTATTTTTCCCGCCCATATGTCCTTGGTTGTGTCAGCTGAAAAGTTACCGAACTAAAGTTATTATGTTCTGATGAAAGACTATTAAAACGATGCGTTGTAGAATAAGTGCTGTGATGAATTGTGCACAATGATACCAGTGACGTTTATCGCTAAAGTAAACAGGGTCCGTTTTGATTCATGTTGCCTTTAACACTTAATATCACAGACGCGCGAGAACTGTGTGAACAGCCTTGTTTAACAGCGTGCTTTCTTTAAAGCGTGGGAGCTTTTATTCAGTAATACGTTTGTTATTTATTCCCCTGCTGTTGTAGAGCTTGTTCGCCTCAGAGACAGAGAAGGAAAGAGAAACATAGCTGGAGCGTTTATGGGTGTATGCTCGAAAGAAAATGTGCTTCTGAAGCAGTATGTGTTTGTGTGTATCTGTCTGTTTTGTGCTTGGGGGGGTGTTAAAGCGAGTGACAGAAGAGAGAGAGAGAGGAAGGAGGGAAGAGAGAGATTGGAGAGGGCAGCTTGCAACTCTGGCAGTTGCTGTGTGATTTGTGGGGTGTAGCGTGAGGCTCCGTGTCAGACCCTAAGACAGAGTGATGATGGATGACTTCATCTCCACCTCTCTCTCTCTCTCTCTCTCTCTCTCTTTCCTTCAGTGCTAACAAACTATGGGCCAACTTCTTCACCCTCGACTTCCTCTATTCATAACCTGTGTGTGTGTGGAGCACTACATCTGGTCAAGGGTATATAAGGTCGTCATAAAGGGAGAGCATATCTTCTGTGAAAGAGACTTGCATTGATGTTAAAATGATGTTTTGGGAGAGAGAGATGATATTGTGCACACTGAAGTCTCTGCATGCCAGCTTTCCCATAATGCATTCAGCCTTGAAAAGGAGCCATGCGTGTATTGATATCCAGGTTTAAAGCTCAGAATAGCAGCTCATCGATTTTCTCTCTCTCTCTTACTATCTAGCACGTGGATCATGTGATCCTCTCCTTCATGCGGTGGCTGTGGAAAAGCCGTTTCGTTCAATGAGCATCTCTGTTGAATCTCGTTGTAGTTCACTCTCAAACCGGTGTTTCATTATTAAAACATCAAGCGCAGAGATACTCACTCACTTTAACACTTCAATTCTTGGAATCGGAAGACATACTGTCTTGTTTATAAACTTGTTCAAGTTTCCTTAGTAACAATATAATGAAAATATATCAATGTAAACAAACTATACGTGTGATGTTGGGTTCAATAAAAGAAAACTTACGTGCTGTATAAAGTTTATAAACTTAAAAAATGCTCAAGTATTGTACTAGTAATATCAGTACAGATAAAGTACAAGTTTACTTCTAGTATAGTAAACTAGAAGTGCAAACTAAAGTTGACTTCTGTTAGACTTAAAGCATACTTTAATGTTGTTTGAAAATAAACCTGAACTTTTCTTTAATATGTAGGGCTGGAATATATAATATATGATTCTTATGCTCTCAGTTTCTCAGTGACTTAAGCGTAAGTTATAGTAACATGCCGTAGGTTTTGTGTCGGTTTTCATTTTCACTTCTGCGTCGTTGTCCACTTCAACAGGCAATGACCACTAGGCGTCAGATGTTGCTTGTGAAACCAAGAGAAGAGCCGAAGAAGAAAGAGCTGACTTAAGAAGCATTAGCAGTGAAAGCGCAAGTTAACAGTCACTTTTGTTGCAGATTTGAGATGTTTAATGCAGAAGCACAAATATTTTACTTAGATAAATCATTCAGAGATCCATTTGGGTAAACATGACTTTATCACAGAGTTTTTTGACTTGAGGGAGGGGTTCAAACAGCCCAATCACAGCGCTTGTGGTCCGTGTTGAGTTCACGCATTGTTACGTTTTTGGAGAGGTGTGCGTCAGGCTACGGCGTAGGGTACACGGCTCTGCTTATGCTATGCCGTAGGTTACGGCGTAGATCCTACGTACGATTACTATAACTTACACTTTACGGTTAAACGCCGCCACACCTGAAAGCAAGAAGGCGATCTTGCGCAAAAACTCTGAATATGGAAAACAGAAGACGAACGATTAGTTCTATGAAATGCAAGTGGTCATAATATTCTATCGCTGTTCTTTAAACCTTTTCAGATATTTTCTTGATAATAAAGTATATTTATAGTGATGATGTTTGAAGAGTGTTGCTTTTTCAAATACACATAATAAACGACTCAATCTTGTTGTAATTTTAGATCGAGCAGTACTTCTTACTGATCAAAGAGCCGTAGTTCACGGAAGAGCTGTCCATAAAACATTGAATCGATTTCAGAATCTATTTAGACATGAATAATTAGCGTGAACGGTGATATATATCGCCCAGCCCTTACTTAATGTGACGATCTTGAATAACTTATTTTTGTAACATATGACTGAATATCTGATGAAAGAAGTGAACTGTCCCTTTAAGAGCACAAATCACTAGCTAACACGTACAGTAAACATATGCTGCTCTGTCGCTCTCCTCACTTTTCCTCTTTGTTTTGTCAGTTCCGGTCTCTCTCTCTTCCATCTGCTGTAGGTGTGCTTTCGCACACATGTTGTCCTGATTCAGCTTACTCAGGCTTTTCTAACAGGCCACGGTGGGCCCATCAGACCTGCCCGTCCGGCACTCGCAATTACACAGGCTCTTAGGCAACATGCTGATGCTGGACTAGATAATGATGACGACCGTGTAGTGCCGTGACCTCTCTATCATGCATACACTCACTGCCACGGGACGTCCGGTTCTCTTTATGTTCTGCTGATCTTCACATCTTCATCTGGAGCTTGTGGGCTCTGTCTGATCTTCGTGGAGGTGTTTCAGGCAAAATTGACCTCGCCTTCATTCTGTTTATTTCATTTTTTCATCTTTCCATTTTAATGACAGTTGCTTGGCTAGCGAAGGGAAGTCTGCACAACTGTGGGTGTTAAATGTTTTAAAGAGCTCTCCGGTAAAAATTGGGCTCTGGTCAAAACCTTGCGAGCTTTTTTGCAATATTGCTACTTTTGAATTGATAATCACCATCATAAGGGCTTAATTTCATCATGTACTAATAAGGGCTGAAGGGGTTATGCTAACCAACCAATTCCTGACCCCCGTTGTCACCCTGATTATAATCAAAGGGCTCTCGAAATATATTTGTGGTGCTGGAACAGGAATCATGCCGCTGAAATGAAGTCATAACAGCACAAACACGCACACATGGAGTCAATTTGGGGTCATTTTAGATGATTGAAGGTGAAATCGAGAATGAAAATTGTTTTAATAAAGCCACACTTTCTCTTTCACTCAAATTTTAAGACATGATGAGAAAAGCTTTCAACCCTTCTCCCATACTTACAAAATCTATCCAAAACTGACAAATGACCAATACTTTGAGCTGGGTTTACTGCATGTAGTCGTGGTTGTGTTACTTTCTCCTTTTTCTTGACAAAATTTGTATGATGTGATGGTAAATGATGTAACTACACCTAGTTCTAAAAAACATATTTTTGTATCAACCGGAATGGTTTTCTGGCAAAATCTTTTTTTCAATAAAGAAAATATTTCATTATTGTAGATTTTTACCAGTGCGCCATTTTTGGAGGACTCTTACCTTTTTTCTGCTGTCTTTGATTTCACAGCTCAAGGTAGTTTGGGACTGTGTGCATTATTATTCTGCTGTTGGAGATATAAATGCACATGGTATTTATGGCTTAAATAATTGGAATAAAAACGAAAAAGTATAACTTTCTTTTGGGGGATTTTAAACTCTTCTGTGGCTTGAATTAAAAGGATACTCCACCCAAAAATAAAAATGTATTTACTCACCCTCCAGTTGTTCCAAACATGTACTGTACTGTATGAAGAAAGATATTTGGGAAAACGTTAGCAACTGACATTTCTGGAACATCATTGACTACCATAGTAAGAAAATCATCTTATCTTTATTTCACGAGTCCACTTACATATAATAATTACAGAGGGGTGATGGATATTATGCATATTTGACGTGCTGTCAGCCAGGTTAGTTATCTGTACATAACATAACTGTTGAACACAAAATGAGATATTCTGAAGTATTTAGGAAAGCAAGCGGTTCTAGAACACATTTATTCATGGTAGTCAATGATGTCCCAGAAATGTCAGTTAGTACCATTCTTTCAAAAATAATAATAATACGCCTAATTTTGCATGCATATCATATGCAAACTTTAGCCTGCGTGTATATTTAACAAAAC
Source organism: Triplophysa dalaica (assembly GCF_015846415.1). NCBI lineage: Eukaryota > Metazoa > Chordata > Actinopteri > Cypriniformes > Nemacheilidae > Triplophysa > Triplophysa dalaica. The sequence goes on from NC_079553.1 coordinate 1,223,994, forward strand.
TTTGTCTAGTTAACCTGTCCCCAAACCCTAACAATATTATTATCATTATTTCAGTGTTTCCTCTTCATGTACGTGTCAAAATGGCTGCACTCCACCGAGGTGCATGCAAACATTGTCGTTCAATGCGAAATTGAACTTTGGCATTCAAATTACAGTAATAGTCAAACATTGGCGCAAACATTGGCATTCAATGTGAAATTGAACTTTGGCGTACAAATTACAGTAATTGGCAAATATTGGCGTTCAACGCGAAATTGAACTTTGGCATAAAAATTACAGTAATAGACAAACATTGGCGCAAACATTGGCATTCAACGTGAAATTGAACTTTGGCGTACAAATTACAGTAATTGGCAAATATTTGCGTTCAAAGCGAAATTGAACCGCACATATTACACTAACTCATGACAGAATTTACACTTTTGGGTGGAGTTTTCCTTTAACACTTTTCAAACAGCCATTGCCAAAATGTACATTGAAATTGAAACATTACGACAGAAAGAGGCGGTGCAGTATTACATTCTGTTCTGTATGTTTCCCTACAGGCTGATTAGTTAAGTGACTTGTTAAATTGCAGTTTGTGTGTGTTAGCGTCAAGTGAAGAAAAATGTAAGCCTGTACTGAACGGCTTTCAAGCCTTCTGACAGTGTGTGTGAGAACGAGTGCTTCCACCCCACTGTCTGTGCTGATGGAGGGGGAGACTAAATTACAGACCCTGTCGCTGTGTGAAGTCTGTATTGGGGTGACCCATCAAATTTGGTTCCACTCGGCTCTCTAATGCCTGTGAGACTGAAAATCAAGCTGTCACAGAGCGATACACTTTGAGGATTTGTTTGCTTGCAGACTCGAATAGGATGTGTGTGCGTGCATCTGTGTGCTGTGTGTGTGTCCTTCGAGCGAGGCACTTGGTTTCATTTAATGGCTTTCTTAACCCTTGACCTACTGTTACAGTGGTCATTTTTTAAAGGTCAGTAATATAGTGTTTAAATGACATCGTTGTCATTGTATTGTATTAAAAATACAAGTGTTTCATTTCAGTTCTCGAATGAATTGCAAATTGCCAAAACTGTAACTTAAGTGTAGAGCTGAAGTTCAGTTATTGAAGTAACGTAAGGCTGTGCACTTAAAACGAAATGTAGAATATCATGCCCACTCCAAGATAAATCCACATGTAATCTGTTGATCTGGTGTGACTGTTATTATTGGACGGATCTGGGTTCAGTGTAACCAGAGGTTTTGTTCCAGCGGTGAGGTCATACCGGGGATCTCAGGTACAGGTTTGGTGGGCTGGCGGTGAGGCGTGGAAGGTCTTGGAACTGTTGTGATGTATTCATGAGCTCTGAGCTGGATTCTGTCTGACGTCTTCTGTTTGGATAGTCTGTGCTTCAGACGAGGCGCTCACACGCTATGTGTGGAAAAGAGTGAGAGAGGAAGAGAGAGAGAGAGAGGTATTCTATAAAGGAGGTGCTAATGAAGCTGTTTGTTGTCTGGTGAACACAATGGACACTTTTCCTCCCTGTTATCTGTGCGCTCGCTCTCTATATGTGTTTAGGAGATTTGAATAAACCCCTGACCCTATATTAAACCTTAGTGCATAACTCATCCGGCGGACATGACTGATGCCTCCACTTGTGTGGTTTGTTGTTGAGGGGATACTGCTTTGTTGCCAAGCAATCTGATTTATGATTTTTGCGTGGCAGATGATAAAAGCGGCAGGAGAAACACAATAGATTTACATCGAAGGAAAAGCCTGAGTCATATCCAGTGACCAGAATATTATAGACGCTTGGAGTTGAGCACTTTTGACAACAAACACCCACATTAGCGCCAAGAGAAAGGTAGACAAAACAATATCAAGGTTTTAGCCATGCAACCCCCACATTACCCTAGCAACCATGCTTAGCAACACCCTGGCAACACAGCATCCTTGCAGCAGGTCCACTCACATCTTTTCCATCTCATCTTCCAAAAATTGGCAAAGAGCTTGTTCTCAGCTAAGCTTTTTCAGCCTTTGCTTTGTTTTCCCAAAATCTTTGAGTAAGCTCAGTTTCATCAGGGACCCGACACGCGGCTTCAGCACGCGGGAATGAAAGGTGTTTCCATTCATCTGTAGTTTTGAGAGGGAGTGACAGTTGTTAATGTGGTTGGAGGGCAGTGTATAACTCTTGTAAGGTCTGTTCACCAGAGAATAACTGCGAATCAGACGGATGGTTTTTACAACAATTGTTAAGATGCAAACACTGTGCATGTAACCCCAAGCGCAGAAAATCCAACCGGCCCATGCATCAGTTTTTTTGTGGATTGGACTGGAAAGTGGAGTAGTAAATTAGATATATTTACATTTATACATCAAATTAATTGATTTTATCCTTTAAACCCACCCCTCACAAATAATCATATTTCTTTGCATAAGCTACATGTTTAGAATGACTCTCTCTCTCTCTCTCTCTCTCTCTCTCTCTCTCTCTCTCTCTCGCTCTCTTGCTTACATGTGTGCAGCTGGTAACCAGATCTTAAAAGTGCAGGTGTGCGGAAAGGATCAGGTGTTTTGGAAAACTGCTTGAATGTGTGTTAGTGGTTGAGGTGTGATAACTGTACCCGAGGTGTTAAAAACGTATTTGAAACATCATGTTCCACTCATTGGATGTTTTACAGATTTTTGAACTTGGTTGTTATCAAGAGTCACCATCGCAGGTGTTTGTCGTAAACGTGGAAATTAAGAGATTAAATTGTATGCTCTGCTGTTCGACTGTAGGGCTTTTAAGTACTGTATGTTTGATATTACCTTATATTACCTACAAAATATATTTTTGGACAACATAACATAAATGATTAAAAAACAAATATAAAAATGCAAGTTACATATTTCATTGTTGTCTGTGGTAACCACCAGCATGCCATGATGTTAATCTTGACATGTATTTAGTCCAGAACATTTCTTTAAAACAAAATTAGTGATGTATAAAATACCTTAAATCAATACTTGAGTGAAAGTACAAATATCTTGCTAGAAAACTACTTTGGTAGAAGTTAAAGTCACCGTTGAGAATAAGACTTGAGTAAAAGTCTTAAGAGTATCAGCTAAATATTTTACTTAAGTATGAAAAGTACTTTTTTATATGAAATGTTCTTAAGTATCAAGTAGACACGTTTTGTTAACAATTCTTTTAAGTATGACCACCAAAAATTCAGCTTACTTAAATTACAACTCTCTCAAAACTTTAAACATTGCAGATGGGAGAAGGATTTCTAACGAATATGATTTCTTGGTTTTTCGCAAAATCTTAATTGTATTGTTGTTAAACTGGTATATTTACATATGTTCAAGTTCATTTTATTTGTATAGCACATTTACAACAGCCAGCAGGCTGACCAAAGTGCTTTACCGGAGAAAACATTCATTCTACAAATACAAAACAGACCATGCACAAATTTATGTGAATAATCATTCGAGGCATACTGTATGTTTAATACACAGTGAAAATAGTGTGTATTTTACCAATATTCAAGAATAGTCAACAAGCTGGCAATGCGGTAAACTTATACATGATATATACGGTTAAAATCTATTATCATATACGATTTTCCCAAGACACATGCAAGCATGAATCTGGTGTCTCCCATTTTGTCTGCACTTGAGCATTAAGATTTAACCAATGATTGGTTAAGCGGCGTCATCGTGACCGGATCGGTGATTGGTCTATGATCAGTCTCTGTTCTGTTTCCTGCTTTTTGGGTAGTAACCAACATACTTTGGAGAAAGGCATTTGAGTAAAAGTATACATTTTGTTCAGGAAAATGTGTAAAAGTTTTCTAAAATGTAAAAACTTAAGAAAAGTTCAGATACTCCCCAACAATATGTAAGAACTGTAATTAAGAATTTTTACTTCATTACATTACAACACTTCAGGTTGTCTTTGTTAATGCATTAGCTAACATATGAACTGACAATGAATAATACGTTTACATTATAAATCCCAAATCGTGTTCACATTAGTCAATATACACTGAACTATCCAACAGTTGTACCGGTAACATTAGTAAATGATTAGTAAATGCCAAAAATGAAATTGGTCATTGGTCATGTAACTGTAGCAACATAATTCATTAACTAATGTTAACAGATACAGTCTTATTATAAATTGTTACTTTCCTGATTAAAATGATGTGTGCAACATTAATAAATGAGCAACATTAATAAAACATTTTGATCAGTAGATCAAAGAAGCCAATGTGATCATCAAATCGGACGATTAGTTGTTAACAAATCATAAATCTAAAGTTCATGTCAGCAGGGAAATAAAGTGAGGAGCCCGTTGGGTTTTTAGAGTGCAGCAACTGGGTAAAACAGGACACCACGCTTTGTCATTTTCACACCAGCGCTATCTTGAGAATTCACCAAACCAAATCTTCTAAACCGCATTATATTTTGATTTATTCACTCTTTGTTCGTCCTCGACGACGCCTTGATTGATTTAGCGCCGTTCTGACACAAACAAAGCCGGGCACAGATAATCACATTTCTACAAGATATAATTGTAATGAGGGAGAGAAATGATGTTTCAGTGAAAAGTATCTGATCTGGAGCATCCTCTAATAGCCCCGTCCGTATCTGACCCAAGAGAGGACGGCAGTCAGCCCCACGCTGGGCGACTGATTTCAGTGGAGAGCCTATTAAGAAGGAATATTGCACGTATCGTATCTTTTGTCTTTTCTATCAAGCGTTCATTAGGGCCACCGCATGAGTCATGCATATCCAAATTAGACAGATTTGATTTCGTGCACACACGCCGAAACGCAAGCAAATGCTTCTCAATTAACATTTTCCAGCATTTTTAACCAACAGTCGGAAAACGCAGGTGGGCGTTCTGTAAAAATGAATTGCGCCCACCGATGGCATTGATTTAGCGTTACTTAGGGATTTATGCAAATCGGGTAACTAAAAAATTCCGCCAATTGCAATTTGCACCCCACAAATCCCCAATCCAGGTTAATAGACGCACAAAAGACACACTTTGAGATAGTTTACTATATCTGTACAGCACTGCGCCATCATTGTGATTCGAGCACATGATTGTGGATCGTGTGCTTGACTGGTTGAGCTATTAGATTTATGCCCAGTTATAATGCTCATCTCCATCATTTGTGACAAGCTAAATAAATATGACTTTCTATTGATGTATGAGTTGTACGAATAGGACAATATCTGACTGAGATACAACCGTTTAACACTCAAGAATCTGAGAGTGAAAAAAAATCTAAATATTGAGAAAATTTCCTCTGAAGTTGTTTATCAGGGTCACTGTGACAATAAAGTTTTGATATATTTAAGGCAGGAAACTTACAAAATGTCTTCAAGGAACACGATCTTTACTTAATATCCTTTACTTAATGACCAATACAATGTATTTTTGTCTTTTATTAAAAATGTTCCCATGCTACTTAAGACTGGTTTTGTGATCCAGGCTCACATTTGATTATCATTACATGAATCACTGCTTCCATGAATGAAAGTGTACACAAACGTCTCCAAAAGATAACTCTTGTTTACAACTTTCAAGAAACAAACAAATACAATCCGTGAGAAAGCAAACTGAACAAAATGTAACATGGTTTTAGAATAAAAGTTACTATGAATCCTTTTCGTTTTTGTGTTCACTTAACAATCGTATCTGTTTGTGCCAGAAAGGCGAACGCAAACTTTTGGAAAGTAAACAAAAACTTGATTTCATAAATCATGATGTGCAATAAGGAAGCTTAGAAAACTGTTAAGAAAGCGTGCAGTTAATTTCAAACCATGCATTGTTTTCATTTTTCCTTTTTGGTCATTGTATATTTGTAATATAGTGTACCACAGCTCAGCCTTTATAGTATCAGCCGAAAAACAGGAGCGTTCATAAATGGCCCACACCAAACCTGATTCATAAAGAACAGAGACTTTCTACAGCACTGTGTCATCTCAGATAACATCTGCATAAACTGCATGGCTGATGCAGGTTTTTGTGCCACCGCTTGTGATTTAACTTCTCAATCTGAGACCTTATCTTTATCTTTTTTTTGCAGCGAGTACTTTTCTCTAAATGAAACGTGAACTTCAACCTTAAACGAGTATGCAGACAACTGGCTCCCGACCTTGCATTCGCCAATGTTTTATTAGAGGATTGAGACAATTCTCTGTCTCTTTCTCACTCTCTTTCTCTTTCTCTCTCTCTCTCCCCGCTGACCTGTTCTCAGGACGTGCTGTGCAAAGCAGCATTCACCAAACCAAAGTCAGACAGACCCATTAAAAAACAGGAAGTGGGGAGGCTAAGCTGATTATGCAACGTTTGTATTCTACTCAGCATGCGTTTCTCTCTCGAGCTGTCTCTTCCTCCTCTCTCTCTCTCTCTCTCTCTCTCTCTCTCTGCATCGTCTCGCTCCCTCTCCATGGAGATGAGATGTCAAACTGGCCAGTGATATTTACCCGCTTTAGCCCAAACAAACAAACCAGTGCTCTGAGTAAACTGCTCTACCAGCACTGATCCAAGATCAGGGCATCGCAGCGGGAACAGGCTGTTTCACTTCAATGTGTTTCTTTCGTTAGTCACTTTTTTGGCCTTTATCATTGGGCCTGTGAAGAACGCACATGTTTGATGTTGATCATATTTTAATAAATGTTAATATCATGTGTCAGATTCTCCGATGTTTCTACCCAAATTGTGTGCGAGGAATAAAAACAGAAACAGATTGTTAAAATACACGAGCGTGGAGCTGTACAATTATTGTAGAGTGTGGATTTGTAAATTTGAGGAGAAATGTTTGAATTCATGTTGAAATCTTCAATAATACTGACTTTCGATTGCAAATTCGGCAGATCTGAGCTCAGTTTGTAACATTGTGAAGATCTCTTCTAAAACTCTAATGTTGACATTTGTGAGTTTCTGGGTCTTTATCTCAAAAATATCATAGGGGCTGTAGACATGAAAATGACGTTTGATCATCCTCGTGTCATTTCAAGCATGTGTCATTTTGTTGTGCAGAACACAAAAGAAGATATTTTGAAGAATGTTGGAAAACGAACAACGACAGTATCTATTCACTTGTATGAATGTGTTCCCCTGTTGTTCTGCAAAAGAAAAAAGTCCCACAAGTTTGAAATGACGAGAGCGTGAGTAAATGATGACAGAATTTTCATTATTGGGTGAACTATCACTTCTTCATTTTGCTCTCTGTTTAGTCTCATTGATTTCTGTGAGAAATAATGAAGAGATGGCATTGGTGATTTTTCTTTTATTATTGGTACACATACCAGAAAAATGTGTAGCTTGAACTAGTACTATATGTCTCTTTGAATTAAAGCATGTGCCAAAATCAAACTATCAATTATTTATATGAATATATAAATGACTGTATGTATAATATGTCATCATATATTTTAATATAAAGCCATAATATATGTGGATGTACAATTTTTCCATATTGAGATTTTTACATTATCTGAAATCTAAGATGAACGGAACAACAACTGTTTACAAAGCTGGAATCTGAGGGTGCAAAAAAAGCAAAATATTGAGAAAATCGTCTTTGAAGTTGTTAATCAGAGGCACTGTAGCAGACCATCCACTCACAAAAATAAAGTTTTTATAAATTTACGGTAGGAAATTTATCAAATATCTTCATAGAAACTGATCTTTACTTAATATCCTAATGATTTTTGGCATAAAAGAACAATTAGTCTTTTAAATGTTATCGTTTCGGCCGATAAATGATCATAAAGATTTTTAGGTTAATCTTAAGCCCTCTGTGCTTCATATAATGGATGTAAATGGGGTTCACGCCACAAGGTCAAAAGCTCTTAAAGCAAATGTATCCAACACAAGCGTGACTCAAGAAACAATATCACCTACATCTCGGAGTAAATAAACAACAAATTTGAATTCTAGGGTGAACTATCGCTTTAAAAGGATTCTTATAGTATCAGCATTGTTTTGAGGTGGGACCAGAGAGGCTTGACACATGCTTGAACCTGAAATGTGTGCGCGTCTATGCTACCCAAAGTTTTCTGTGGGGAATAAAAATTGCATTTTGAAAGGTTTCTTAATGTAGGAGCGGCGAATCTGAAAGATTTACAGCGAGTCAAACTCCAGGATAAAGCTCAGCGCCCTCGGCTTTGTGAAAATACGGGGTTTCCATCTCGCAAACAAACGCCACACACGTATAACACCACATCTGCGTTCATGTGTGGGTTTACCTCACAGCGCTTCTCAGCTGCAGCTTGTGCTTTGTATGTTTTCTCTCTACGTGCATCATACAGCGTCGGCTGAATTTAAAACCGCGACGTCGTTCTCGGGTCCTCGCGGATCTGTGCGGCAGGTTGCCGTTCGAGCGTGGGCGATGTGTAGACACCAGCTTTGTCAGGGTCACACGCCCCTCCTGCCCACTCAGTGCACACCGTTCCAGGGCAAACAGTGCTCTTCCTGTTGGTAAACACAATCCTTTATTTCCTCTCGACGTGTTCTAGCAAAGCCCCTTTTATGTGTAGCACATGCACAAATGGTGTTTTCAAGGCCGCTCGGCACCGGTCCAAGCCTGTTTCCGGAACAAGCAATCCAAACATCATGAACGCTGTAATGAGAACATCGACATCCTTGAGTTGTTTGGAAAACCCAGTTTGAGCTGGTTCTAAGCTTGAAACCATCTACCAGGTTATGAAACACAGATACCGGCTTAAACCAGATTTTCCAGCTCTGTTTATTGCTCGAGGTAGTCAAGAAAAGCAAGGAAAAGAGAAGAGGAATGATGGGAATGGAGAGGTCTGGGAACGCGGCGGCCGATGTAGGGATGAGGGTGGGAAACTCGGGCGTGGCTGCAGGAATGCCTGCCGCCCATGGAGAGAACTGGAGGTCTGTGGGAGCCCAGCAGGAGTTGGCAGGCCGGGCGCTGGATTAGAAACACATGTCTATCTCATTGACGGACCCCCCTCATGCTCTCCCCGTCGCCCACCCCGACAGAATCTCTGCAGCGCTGTGACCCAAAGTTAATAAACAGCTTGGAAATGCGTGTGGTTAGAGCTGTCTGCTTGGGTAAATGTTATGGAAACACTTATGGACACACACACAAACATTACTCTACAATACAAAACAAGCTCCACGGCCATATTGTGTTTCATTACATTCCACTTTTTCCTCCACGGTTGTCTAAACCGTGCAAGTGTTTGTGTGTCGTTGAAGGGCGTTGCAAGTAAGGAAGCAATGAAAAGTGGCAATGCTCAATACAAACCCTGTGAGAGTCAATGAAATCCAAACTTTGCATTCAATACTTCATATGATATTGTAAACACATGTCATTGTGTTGTGACACTTCGTGTAATGATGCGTGCGGGTGCAGGGAGGCTCTTGATTAAAATATTGGCATATTGAAGTGAACATTGCAGATGTCGGTGGGTTTGTCTCAGTCGAGACCTTTTGTTGTACAGCGTATTTAACAATGCAAAGCTTTACAGGGAATTATATCGTAGCCTCTTAGGGATGTAACGATTCACTCAACTCACGATGCCATGTGATTCACGATACTTATCTCACGATACCATTTGATTCCTTTTTTACCAAAAATGAGTTGACAAATTAGAAATGAACCCAGTGCCCAGTACCCTTTTATTATTTCTCTAAAAGAATCCTGCACATTTCTTTGTAAATTAAAAATGTTGTTTGTGTCAAACAATAAAATAAGATCCAAAAATGCTAAATTCCAAAATTAAATAAAAATGAATAATGCGTTACAAATTAAAAGAAGCCTATTCTCTTTAATATTAACAAAGACTGTGTTTATATTAAAGAGACGACTTTTATTTGTTGTATTTTTTACGTTTTTATCAGCATATCCACATTCGCTGGCATTAAATGTGATCTCTGTAAAGCAAGTTTGCAGTAAAAACAGCGACCCCTGCTGTTCAGAACATGTATCACGATTGGTTTAACATTTCAACCGCATTGAATCGTCACATGTTTATATCGATTTTCAACAGACTCAAGGTGAATCGTAACATCCTTACTCTTAAAGCTAGTTTGTTAAACCGCCTCTAGAGGGCGCACGATCAAAATAATAACAATGTCGTAGCTTGATGAGGCTGTGAAGGATCGTGGAATGATGGGATCTGTTGTCTTTACTGTTTTTGACCATCAATCAGACGCGAACGAGAAATCATGTTAGCGGATGATGTAAAGTTTTATAAAGGTTGCGAATATTGTGGTCCATAAATAAGTGACTGCTCGAAACAAGCTAGTGGATTGCTAGACGCTAGACACCACTTCCGCATTTTACGCAGTTTCTACGTCAGTAAAGGCGGCAACAAAGGGTAACGTGGATATGACGATTTTCCACGATTTACAAGTAGTTGGAAACATTTGTGATATTGTAAGTACTAAGCTGAACAAAACTTATAACACTAGCCAGGGGGTTTTGGATATTTTACTGCAAAATTGTTACAAATTGCACCTTTAACTGTCTTGGTGTCTCTTTGGATTCTATTATTTTATGTTTTTCTCTTAAGCAAGCCAATAGCGAGTGTGTCGAGAATCGAAAAACTCCATATAATTTGACCATAGCAATACTGAAAGAAAATGGGAGAAACCAGGCTCAACAGGGAAGGCAGTTCTCTTCTGGTTATCCAGAATGAATATGAAGTCAATATTGGCTACGTGAATTAATAGAGTAAACCGAGAATATTACATGGCATGCAATGGGCAGTGTACGAAGATGTTGGGTACTTTCTGAGATAGATGATTGAGTGTCTTTGAAGTGTGTTTTGATTTGGCTGTTGTTGTAGATGTAGTGTCCTGTGTGTGGTTTAAAGAATAGTGTCATGTTTGTGCTCATTAAATGTGATGGAGTGCCATACTAGGAATACACCTGAGATAGAGATACAGTGTTACAAGTGTGAACCGTCTCAACACATTGTGTACTTCGGTCACCCCCTACCTGCCATTGTGTGTTTAAGTGTGTGATACGGTACTTGTAGATACGTTTCTGTTTGTATTGATAGCAAGTTTAAAGATGGCCTGCTAGTCTTTTACAAATACTAAGCCTACCAGAGTAACCATAATAGCACTGAAACCTGCCGAGGATTTTTTTAATTCAGAAATTACTTTTTCATGACTCCGATTTAGTCATTCAATAACTTAAATCATTTAGATTTTTGATCTCAGACTCTTTTATAATATCTTCAGTGTTATTGAATATTGTTGATGAAATATTCTAATTTTATAGTTCTGTAGTCTTACACAGAGTCTTAACCGGACGCGACTGGACTCATTAAAATTAAAAAATTTGGTCCACACTTAAAGGGATAATTTACCCATAAAAAATGGAGTCATCGTTTGTTCACCTCATGTCATTCAAAACCTGTATATGACTCTCTCTTTTGTGGAACGAAAAAGAAGATATTTTAAGAAATGTTTGGTTACCAACGTTCTTCAAAATATCTTCTTGTGTGTTGCATACGAGACAGTCATACAGGTTTGAAATAACATGAGGGTGAGTAAATGATGACCTGGTTGAACTGTCCCTTTAAATGAGACAATACTGAGAACTCATTAAAAGCGCATCCTATTAGCAATGAACAGTTTGATGTCTTAAAGGAACACTCCCCTTTTTTTGCTGTTAAATTTCATACACTCGACCTTGTACAAACCGTACAGATGAGAAATGTTCACATAATGTAAATGCCTGGACTGTACGGTTATCTCTGTTCCTACAGAATGTGTGTGAAAGCGATGTGCGGAATGTAGCATGATTTCCTTGGATGACGTCCAGATCTGATATCTGTTAACAAATCAGACATCAGTCATTTCTAAGAGCTCCAAAAGCGTTCCTGCTCGAGAGGGGATCAACGCTTTGAGATAAGAGCAACCTGAGCAACTAAATAAACACAGCACAGCCTTCTCATAAAATCAGCATGGATATTCCAGCACGCTCCAAAAGCAGCAGAAAAACTCCCAAGTTATTTGGCTTCTCTGTTTTATGATGGCGCTGCTTGTTATTTTAGAGTTGGACCTAAGCTGCGAGGGAGTTTAATATAGGGTGTTTCTCACTGTCTCACACACACACACACACACAGACGCACACTGCCTCATTGTTTGGGAGACAGAGCAGGAGGAGAGCTGCTTGCACTAACATTTTGAGCCCGCCGCAAAAGCTGTGATCTTTCCTGTTGCCTGCTTTTCTTTCTGTCCTTCACAATGGAGCCGCTTGTGTTGTGTAGCTGTTATCAGCGCGGGCCAGCGTGCGTGTTTGTGTGGATAATAGGAGGGTGATGACAAGGCTGCAGGTGTAGACTTATGACTTCTGCGCAGGTGGAGGAGACACTTTTCCCCTAGCTTACATCAACTCAAAGCACAGTCACATCTCCCTGCTGCAGATGTTCCTTCTCCACTCATCTCATTCAGTCTCAACTTGTCTTTGTCATTTTTTCTTTTTCTCTCATTCTGATGTGTTCTTTTTTTATTTATTTATTTTTATTGACATTTGTCATCTTGTTTTGCCCCATTTCTTCACTCTTATCTTTTTATCTCTTCTAACCCCCTTCAGTCTCGTCTCTGCAATTTTGATGTCCTTTTTCTCTCATTCTTTTCTGTTCTGTTCTTTTTTTTCAATGACCTTTGTCATCTTATCTTGTTGTGCCCCATTTCTTCACTCTTATCTTCTTATCTCTTCTCATCTGCTTCAGTCTCACCTTGATTCTGTATTTTTTTCTTTTTCTGTTCTTTTGATCTACTCATCTCGTCTTGTGTCATCTCATGTTGTCTCATCCTTTCCATTCCTTTACTTTTCTTATCTCTTCTGATCTCATTCAGTCTCACCTCGTCTCTGTTTTTTTATTTTATATTCTTTGATTTTCTTTTACTATTTTTTCCATCCTGTCTTTGGATCTCCTTTTCTCTCATCTCATTGCCTTGTTTCATCTCATCTTGTCTCGTCCCATTCCTTCACTCTTCTTATCTCTTCTAGTCTCCTTCTTTCTCAAGTTGCCTCTCTAATGTTTATATTTATAAATGTATATATTGGAATTCTTTTTCTATCATTCTATTCATTGATTCTCACTTTCTCTCATCACATTGCCATGTGTCATCTCATCTTGTTTTGTCCCATTCCTTTTCTTATCTCTTCTGATCTAAGTCTGTCTTACCTTGAATATTTATTCTATTTTGTTTTTTTCTTTTGATCTCTTCTGTCATCTCAATGACTTCTGTCTCTTCTCTTCCCTCACATTTCTTCACTTTTCTCTCTTCTTCTCTTTTGATCTCCTTGTGTCTTACAATCTCTTTTCTTTGGTCTTTTTTCTTCTCATCTCCTTTCCTCATTTTATCTTCTCTCTGTTCTTGTCTTGCCTCATTTTCCCCTACTTTCCATCTGATGACATTTTGTCTCACCTTGTCTCTACTTTCTCTTTCATATTGAACTCCCTTTTTGTATTCTCATCTCATCTCATCTTGTCTCTTGTTCTGCGTCATTTTTTTCTCTCCTCTCCTTGTTTTCTCATCTTGTATCATGTCATTTTCTATCTTTTATTGTCTTAACTTAATTTACCTCCCTCCTCATTCTGTCTAGACTTGCTTCTTTTCTCTTCTCAAGCTAAAACTTCCCTAAATAAAGTGCTATGCTTTATCTAGTTCATCTTGTGTGAAATCACTTCAAATGACCGTTTTCTCAAATTTATAGCGAAGTCTGTTTTGGTCTTTGTTTCATGTTGCATTCAAAACAACAGCCGTTTAATATTCTATCTGCTGCAGAATACTAAATATTTAGTGGAGCTGCAACTTGTTTCATCTGCTAGCGTGCAATATTTGCTTATTTACAAATGCGCCTTATCTTGCGATACATAAGTAAAGCTCTGTAATACAATGTTTCTATTGATTCACATACTGTCAGAAGAACAGCAACGCAGGTAAAAATGTAAGAGAAAGCGTTCATTTTTCTCTGCCAAACTAACATACTTTCAGAGGTGACTGTAGAGTCATATCACCGGAGGGCAAAAGTACTCGGAGCGTATGGACGGTACAAAGAAAAACCCCTCCTCCTGCATCTATCCCTGCTTTCTGCCAGATCACATCATCCAAGAAGTTTTCGCTCGCTGTAAATGAGTTTTTGCGGTTGCCAGGGTAACCAAATCAAGTTGAACTTAGCTGTGGCGTACAGGAATTCGTTTCGAGAATGTTTTCCTGCCCTTCGAGTGCGTTGGAAAGCCTCAGAGAGGCCTTTTACGCCCCGCGACTCATATTGCCGTCATGATTGAACGAAAACATTGAGCAGCGCCTGTCATCCCGCTTCGCGCTTTTGGACCAGAATTCTCCTGCACGAATTGGCCCCTCCGGGTTGTGGTGAAGTTCTGCTTTCCTTGTTCTGTTTCGTGTAATGAGATAGTAAGCTGCATTCACATTCCAGTGAGCGCACAAAACAAATAATGTTTCGACACTTTCAAGTTTCCGCTGAGTTTAGATGGTTATGATGTTGTTTGAGGTTATTTACTGTCGCAATCAGATCGTTCGTTATTTCACCGGCGTTAAACAAGCTGCTTTGAAGGCCTGCCAGGGAAGTTGTTGTGATGGTGGGGATTTGAAAGGAAAACCGTGCCAAAAGCCGAGCCAATGGTCTGAGCTTCTCAAACATAATGGAAGGGGGCGGGCGGCGACGACGGGATGCGTGCAGGAAATGGAGAAAAAAGGATGGTCGAGGGGAGGTGAACTTCAAAAGGTCATTGGATATTCCTCTGCTGCCCTGTGGGCCTGGTGTGGGTGTGATACCTGCGGTGTAACATTTCCCTCTCTGTTCCAAACACACTCAACTTTCTTTGCTGAGGTCGTGACCTTTCCATCAATCGCACTGCGGTTGACCTACGGGGGACTCTTTCACTCCTGCTTCTCATACCCTGCTGGCTGACTGATCTTTGTTTTGTCCCTCTCTTCCGCAGCGCCGACAGAGCCGTTGCTGTGTAAGTTTGCAGACGGGGGACAGAAGAAGAGGCAGAGCCAGAGCAAGTATCCTCAAAATGGCCGACCGTGGCACAGGGAAGGAGAGGTGAGTGTCGGGGACCTCAAAGATCGTTACAGCATATCCTCCCTCACATTTTCTTAGTCTTTCCCTGGGTAGCAGGGTGACTGTTGTAAGCCTTAAAGAAGAGAATGAGGGATGTCAGCGTTTTAAAGATGTCCTTAATATTACGGACCAATTTCTGTTTGTTCAGGGAATATAAAGAGAACGTGTACAGATACTATAAAGATGGTTTTAAAAACGTCTGTTTGTGTTGTTACTGCTGAAACGGTCTACGGAGAAAATGTAAAGCATAAAAATAATATATAAAACATAAAAATTACAACCAAAGATTGATAAATTGAGTTGACTACGCTACCAAAAATGTATTTCTTAGTATTTTGTCTTTCGCAATACAAATATATACTTAAAGAATTCTTAAAGGGGTCATATGTCACGACTAAAACGAATATTATTGTTTATTTTTAGATTAATGCAATGTGTATACAAGATTTAAGGCTCAAAAACTTTAAATCAAAATACCTGAGAAGCAAAATGATTTTCATTGTTTTCGTCAAATTTTCGAAAGAGTTCAAGCAAAAATATCTGACAATTGAATAAGAAAAAGTATTTTTTTATTTCTTGTTTAATTTTCCAACCCCATATATTTTTGCTTCTTTTACCATAAACGTTCTTATTTATTTTAGGAGACTTTATTTCGTCTCAAGTAAATGTATCATGCTTCAAGAATTGTTTTATATTTGTTCTGAAAAACAAGACAAATATCTTTCTATAGGACAATATTTGTATTAGATATAAATCCGAACGGAGGCGTGAGAAAGTCTTTGACTGACAGAGACATCTGGCCCGGTCTATCCCCCAAGTCCTTTAATCTCCTCTCTCTTGTTTTTACTCCCGAAAAGTGAGTCCCGTTGGCTGATGTGAAAATGGCGGCAAGGTGAACAACTGGCGTTTTCTGGGCAGCCCCAGCTGCTGGCATGACGCAGCGGTTCGGGGAAGCTTGCCCAGATACCGACCAGACCGTGAACGCCCATTATGAGTAGCTGGCAGCCGCCGTGCCTTTGGCTGCACTCTCTCATGAAGGCGTCTATTTTTTTGCGATGGATTTCAATACGCAGGCCCAGGGGTCTACATTAACCCAAGACAGAGTCTAGTCGAACGCGGGTGAGGTTGATGCTTTTCCCACCAGTCTCCAGGTCTCCTCTCCTGCCGAGGAGAACTTGGCATGCGTGGAGCTGCGGTATATGAGTGTTGTTTATCTGCTCCAGCCCAATACAGGTCTAAGCGGCCAGCTTTCCCCCCTTATTCACTTAGCTGGCGTGGCTCTGTCAACATGAGCTATGCTTTCTGCTCCCTTGTAAATACCAAATAACTTTATGCTGTATCGAACCCGAGCCCGTCTGGTATTACAGCCCAGCGCTCAGAGGTAATAGATCCACAGCTACGAGTCTCGGCTATGTGCTTTTAAAGATATAAAGAGCCGCTGGCTGGCCCCTATTAGATGACCCTGTTCTATTGCCGGCATTACTCAATAGATTTTATAGGACGCTTGCTTCACCAGACCGATCTTTCACTCTTTGTTCTGTCCTTCTTGTGTTTCAGAGTGGCATGACGCTGACCTACGACCCCTCTGCGATGCAAAATGGGTAAGAGTCAATTGCTGGTTTGTGTCATCGTCACCATTGATGGAAAGGCCAGTTTGTACCCGTGCGATTTCCCAGCCGGTCCAAACTGGTTTTAAAGAAGTAGTACACTTCAGAATTTGGATATTCAATGAAGGGAACTACTCCTTTACTTCAATACCCGAATACGACTATTTATTCTGCATATCTAAAAGAAGATATTTTGAAGAATGTGGTACCCCAACAATTGCAGAACCCATTGACTTGCATTGCTTTTGCGTCCGTCTAAAAAAAATGTATGGGTTCCGCCGTCGTTCAGTTACCAACATTCTGTGCTTCTGTGTTCTGCGGAAGAAAGAAAGTCATGCAGGTTTAAAATGATGTGGTGAGTAAATGATGACAGAATTATCGCCTTTGGGTGAACTATCCTTTAAGGTTAAAGTGAAGTAGGGAACTTGGATAAACCCTCAGCAGCGAATCTGTGCAAAGTCCGAGATGACACACACAGATGCTGTCATGTCCCATTTTTTGTGCTATTGTTGCACTGTAGGGTGTAAGTGTTTCGTCAGGTGTTGGGTGCTGGGCTCGGGGAAATAAAACCCTCGCTGTCAGTCTGTTCTTCTGTGATCCGGCCCTCTGGGAAAGAGTCAGAGTGGCCACCTCTGCCGCACACTTTAACTCCCTCTGCACTCCTGACTCAGCACTTCCTGTCTTTTAGAAAGCCAGCGAAATAAAGACAGACAAAATAATGCAACGGGGAATAGAAAGCAGGTTGTGAATGTTAAATAACAGAGCTGACTAGAATGTGCTGAGGAGGGGAAATGCTTTATTTGTTTCTGGTCTCATTTTCATCACCATATTAGAGAATATATTGTGGGGAAATTTACTTTGCACGGTTGTGTCGTGTTTGTGGGTGGTATTTTAGCGCAAGAACTTATTTAGCAAGCACCTGCAGACTTGTTTAAACAGATGTTACATGCACGAGTATTTAAAACAAATAGATTTTAGTTTTAGAAACTTGGTGCTGTTTGTCTAGTTTTCACAATTATATTTAGGGATATGCGGCCCAACACCAAACTCATGTACTCGTCCTCATAATGACACACATCGATACCAACTACCGATACCTCACGTGACATACGTAGAGCCCTATGGTTTCCGCAATGAGGAAAACCAGGACGGAATCCAGGCATTAAAACATTTTGCCTAACAAGAAATTAGCGCTGAACAGCTAACCCGAAATATTCAGATACTGTTTAAATATGTATTCTGCTTGTTTTGTGTGAATGTGTAAAGAGTGGTGTGGTTGCATGTACTGAACACATTGTGCTTTTGGAGCTTTCAGCGATTCACCGCACGAGGACACAAACACATAAACAAACACATTTTGCAGCAATCTGTCAAAATAAAAGTCTGGTTAATTAAACAAACGCTCTTTGCGGCGTCCTATCAAAATAAAAGTCCAGTCGACTTGAACAAGTTATAATACACTCACATTTTACCACACCACCCCCTTTGAATTTTTTATTGTTCGACCACAGTAAATTTGCTAGTAAAATTGTGCTACTTCTCATAAAAAATAGAACTTAAATTTAAGTAGACATAAAACAAATCAAAAAAAGAAATTGTACCAGTAAGATGCTGGTTTATTAAAATAATTTCACATTATACAGGTATCGGTTATAGGTATCGGTATAGACGAGCACCAGAAAAAAAATATCATTACTCGTACTCGGTCTTTAAAAAACAGTATTGGTGCATCCCTAATTTAGCAATTAGAGATGCAGTAATAGTAAATATCTCCCGCAATGCCGATAGCTAATTATTCAGAGTGATATCTGCCGATACAGATTCTGAAGATTAAATTGATATTTAGATATTATTGATTTAATTCACATAACGACTATTAATATTGAACATCATACTGAGGATGTTTCTTGACATTGTCTATATACAGGGCTAACAAAATTGCTTTTATCGATACCGATTATTGGACGATACATCGGTGCAACACTAATATAAATTGTATTCTGTATTTATACTACTATGCCATAAGTAAAGTATACGACACCAATTTGGAATTGTTATCTCTTGCAAAAATTAATCATGGTTTTTCGACAGTAATCATGAGATTTGAAGTAAAATATGATTAAAAATAATAGTAAATCTGCAAAAAAACACTGAGTTTAGCATACTTTTACTATAATAAAACAAAGGTATATTTTTCTAAATGACTTGAGTGTGTCAGCCACTAAAACGAAATGAGAGAATAGTTAGAAATAAATAACAACAGATACATACAAATACTTGACAATATCAGCTAATGCAGTACATTATTAAACATACATTTCCTTTCGAGTTTATAATTCAGTCCTAATGGTTTAACCTCTGTCTGTGCCATCTCAATGTCAGATTGTAATACAAACTTCGACTGCATTCCACGTTTTAACCCCTCTTCCAAGATTGTGTTACCTCCTTTCCGGACATGTGACGTTCTGCTCTCACTCAGGTTGTCTTGCATGACTCTGACAGCTCTCGGGGAGTGTTAGCTCTCTGGGGGCAGACAGCGTTTCTTTCCCCACGCTCCATTTCTCAGCTTCCAGACAAGCCAATCGATACAACCTAGCAACGGCGCTTGCAGATGAAATATGTCCGTCCTAGGTACACAATGATAAATAAAGCC
Source organism: Triplophysa dalaica (assembly GCF_015846415.1). Lineage (NCBI taxonomy): Eukaryota > Metazoa > Chordata > Actinopteri > Cypriniformes > Nemacheilidae > Triplophysa > Triplophysa dalaica. The sequence continues at coordinate 1,243,323 of NC_079553.1, forward strand.
CTGCCTTAGAAGTGTAGCTATTGGAAAAAACGGGGAGTTTAAGCATCCTTAAATAGAATGTGACATAAGCCTATGCAGATAAACAAACTTCAATACACACATAAACAGAATGTTATATTAGATGCACAAATGCAGTTAGTTCTGCTTGATATTTGTCCCATGGTAGGTTCAGCATCCAAGGGAAGTGAATGTTATTCATTTTAGCCAATATGAAAACAGATGAATACCGCATCTTGAGAGACTCCATCGTCATTCTTTAAGTAATGAAACGCCTTTGAACGGACCCACTGATAGTGTGTGTGTGTGTTTGTGTATCTCGCAGATTCTACTCCTCGCCATACAGCATCTCCACAAACCGCATGATCGCCCAGACGTCAATCACTCCATACATAACAGCCTCTCCGGTCTCCACATATCAGGTAAGATCACGGCATGTACACTCCATTTAGAAAGAATAAACACATCCACACATTTGTTTTCCTGTCATGGTAGAGAATTTGAATAGATGAACCTGCATTCATTTAGAATGTCGTGAGATGGTCGACTTTATATGTACAATATACTTTAGGGACATATTGTGGACCCATTGTGGGCATTGTTATGAATATATCACAGAGTCAGATTTTAATTATATATTCTATATTAAAGAATATAATACTGTATATGTGACCCTGGACAACAAAACCAGGCTTATGGGTCATTTTTTCGAAATTGAGATTTTTTAATAATCTGAATAAATAACATTTCTATTGATGTATGAGTTAATCAGAGGCACTGTGACAGGCCATCCACTCGCAAAAAGACAGTGTTTATATATTTAAGGTAGGAAATTCACAAAATATCTTCATGTAATATGATCTTTATTTAATATCCTAATGATTTTTGGCATAGAAGAAAAAATAATTTTGACCCATACAATATATGAGTATTTTACAAAAAATGTTCCTGTGCTGCTTAAGACTGGATTTTTGATCCAGGATCGCAAATTAAATGTGAGGCTGTCACAACCAGGATTAAGGTTTGTGTTTACATCATATGTATGTATTTATTTCTATTTACCAATCATTTAAATGTATTAATCTTTATATTATTTTATTTGTATACAAGATTAATATGCACAATACACGCCACATATTATTAACACAAACATTTATTTCTTGATGCAATTAATTGCTATTATTTATTTATTTTTATTATCTCAACACTTTTTATTTTTGTTTTCCCAAAGGAACTTTTTTTTAAGATTTTGTGGAAAAAAATCTCAAATATAGACAAATTTATACACACACACGCGTGCATGGACACAACACCAGAGACCCAACTAATAGTGACTATTACGTATATACGACAAATTAAAAAAATGACCTCCGACAACACATGGCGTTATAGCATATTTTTCCATATCCATCAATGTGTTAGGAGACCCTATTAACTCTGTTATTTCACCCTGCAGTCAGACAAATTGAGCAAACAGTGACTATGAGCATCCTTAATTGATTTGGCTTAAGCTTAACTAAACAAAACATTGCTGAGCTTAGAGAATAGCAAAGCCATTTAGATCCTGTACCGCCCGTCCTCACGAGAACCTCGTCCTTGCGCAAACACGCACACAAAACATATATACAAACCACCCACGCTGTCCAGAGCACCGCTAGTTCAAGTCTGAGTTCTCGGCAAGCATTGGCATGATAAATTTCTCACGCCGGCGAGGTTATCTCTTAATCATATTTTGAGAGATCACGTGTGAAGCGCCCTGCTGGCCTTCGAATTAATTTTAAATTGCAAAGTGCGCCGAAGCCACTGAAACGGGTTCGTATCTAAGCCGACAGAAAATCGATGCGGCGCTACCTTTATTTCTCCTCTAGAACTTGGAATGAATAGAAGGAGGGCCGAGCTCTTCCCCCTCTTTGGTGAAAGGACAGGAAAGGAGAGAAAGAAAGCGAGAAAGAGTGAGATGGAGAGCATGAATCTTTTAGCAGTTGGAGAGACAGACGAGGTGTGTGCTTACACATCTTATTGGACTTAGTGTGTTTAGAGAGAGAGAGACGCCTGAGGCAGATCACAGTGATGAACAAATCCCAGAGGCTTTTCTTCCTAGAACAACTTAAAAGGACGCAGAATGTAAATTTCGACACCTGCAACGGCTCTACCTCACATTCACGATGAGAAGTTTTGAGTTAAAAATATAATACATGAGAGTTACGGCTACAACTCATTGAATATAAAGTTTCTATCGAAAGTCTAAAAAAATTCTTCATAAAAGGGATTGTATTTTGCTCTTAGACATCTCAGCTCAAAACCATCTTAAAGGTGAAACGCATCAATTCTGTGTCAACACAGAAGTGACATTTTCATCTGTTTCAAAGTAAAAATTCATTTAATATTTTGCTAACACATTTTTCTTGAAGCATGTATGTATGAAGCATTATAAAGAGTTATTAAAGGGTAAAACGCATTATAATTCTTCATAATGTGTGTTGTAATGCTTTATATGCAGTTGTAAAGAAATATAACCAATTTTAAATGTGTAGTGTAACAATGAATTGCTAAGTGTTTTAATGTATTAACTGTAATAACAATTATTTATCAGACATTACAATGCATTAAAAGGTGCATTACAATGCTTTAAAACTACTTTTATAATGCATTATACATACATGCTTCGAGGAAAGTGTTACTGAGACTTTTTTCTAGACAATAATAGTGGAAGCATTCAATAGCTTTTTTGTAACCAAGATTTTGAGGTCTTCATAGAGTCTATAAATACTGTCAGCAAAAAGTACAACATTTTACCTTTAACAATGTGGTGGTACCCTTAAGGGTTCCTTTTTGTACCTCTACAGGTTTAGAAAACATCAAATGCAGTACATTTTGAGTACATAATTGTACCCTAAGGACCAATTGTGTACCTTTAAAGGTACAGTGAAATGTTTTGTACCCCTAACATGTAGAGTCACTGTACCTTTAAAGGCACATAATTGGTCCCTAGGGTACAGTTGTGTGCCCAAACAGGTACAACATACCTGTAGATGTAGCAAACATGTACAACACCATACAACTGTCAGGGGCGGACTGGGAAGGAAATTCAGCACTGAATTATTCGGCCCACATCAACCCTTCACCAATTCTGTAGACGGGGGTTATTGTATGTGACGTGTGCATTGTGTTACCTTCGCGTTGGGTGAACTTGCGTTTATAATACGTCCGCCAGTCCGCCCCCTCTCAATCCAGAGTTTTAAATGGTTGTGTCTCAGCCAGATATTGTGCTATTCGAACAACTCATACATCCACAGAAATCTTATTTATCCTGCTTTCAGATTATATAAAAATCTTAATTTCGTACCCAAAAAACTGGTTTGCTTGTCCAGTGTCACATATAAATCTATATATATTTGAAACCGGCCAATAAGCAGGCTAAGGGGGAAATCTAAATGTTTTCCTTTAACTTTGCAATCAAAACTCGGAATTGATAAGAATCGAAATCGATAAGCAGAATCGGGATTTATCGATTCAAATGATTCCCAGAACTAATGCCAGGGAATTACAGTTTGACGACATTTGATGTCCACATAAAGATAATTATGTAAAGTAACCTGCAATTTATGTGTCAAGCAGAGATGGCAATATAGTGGCAATTTCACATTTTAGCATAATTATATAAAAATTGTTGCTTGATTAAAAATTGAATAAAATAAAAAATCCTGGAGTTAAAACTGTGACGGCCAGCCTCAGATTCACCGGAAATGCGCTTGTGGTTTATAAAACAATACACAAGAATATTGTGTCCTAAATGAAATAATCGTTGGACTGAGAGTCATTTTGTTGAGAATTACAATGAAGGCGAGATGAAAGGAACGATTTTTGGGGTCCAAGTCAGATGATGAAATTGCTGCGGCAGCTCTGTAATTAGCAGGCAATATCGCCGTCTGTAGAATTCCGATCCCTGTGTAATTATCACACTGTATTACTCGCTCCTGCCTCGGCTCTTCTGTGGGAATCGGGGCTCCGAGGCAGCGGGGGGGGGGGGTGAGGAGGGGGATGAGGAGTGAAATTAAGGAATGCTGGTTTCCGCCCACAGGTCCAGAGTACGTCGTGGATGCCTCACCAACAGTATGTTATGCAACCTACGGTAAGTGCTGCTCAGGAGGTGCTCATTAATCTTTGTGTGTGTGTGTGTGTGTGTGTGTCGGGGATGTACGGTGTTGAAGGAAACAAATAGATAGGATGGAGAGGAATGAGGTGAGAGTGAACGAGTTCATCTTTTGAACGTGAAAGATGTTGTGTGAGTAAAAGAAAAGGTAGCTTTCCAGTGTGCGCCCTCTTGTGGAAGAGCAAGTAGGTGCAGGAGCAGTGAGAGGTCGGAGATGTGTGTGTTTAATTTCATCCCAAAATTTGAAGTCATTCATTCACCTTTTTGTCATCCGAGACATTTTTGGGTGCACTGTCCCTTTAAGAGGTGAAGAATCCACTACAGTCGCTCCATCTCCTGTCTCCGGTCAGCCTGGATCAGATAGATAGATCCCCTGTCTGAGCCCCATCGACGCAACTTTGTCATCCTGAAGAGATTGACTATCATCTCCCCGTCTCACTCCACGAATACACACAAACAAAGCGCACAAACCAGAAAAAAACATTGAACCCTTACTTGAAGTCTGGCATCAAGAAGGTAACCCTGTGACCAGCGTCTCTCACCTGAACTTGGATTTACTATAATCAAGGGTCTGCTTTCCACCCTGAAATGGCCAGAGGTAGTCTGGGATCAGGCATTTTTCCTCGGCGGGGGCTGGAAAAGGCTTCAGTCAGCTGTTTCCAGGCCCGCAGCAGGCAGACGGGTGTGAATGCAGAGAGAGACGGCAGAAGACGGGGCAGATGTCTGTCTGACTAGATAATGATATCACAGATCTGGAGTATGTGTGTAATAGGACGGGAGGTTTGATAATGATGATTGTGTTGTGTAAATGTGTTTGCAACCAAACCCTCAAATCTAATGATCTGGCCACCCGTCAAATAAGACCTCAGCTGCCTGGAAGAGAGAGAGAGAGAGAGAGAGAGAGAGGGAGACTATTGAAAAGGCTGTGGGAGTTTGTGAACTGATCTCTAATTTGAAATTCCTGGAAAGAAAACAAAAACCTGGAGAAGTCAGGTTTTTTTCTCCCTTCCTTTCTCTTTGTGGATCCCGCGAAGAGAGAAAGCAATTAAAAGTGGCTGAGAAAAGGGACGCATTGTTATTGGAGAATGCTGCAGCATTTGGCACCTTGTTACCGTGGATACACGTGACCATAGCGACCGGAGCTGACGATAAGGGTTTAAGCAGATCAGCAGACAATGGAAGCACTCGGAGTTCTCTCTCCGTCCTGCAGAGTGTGTGTGTGTGTGTGTTTGCGTACGTGTGTGTGTGTGTGTGTGTGTGATCTACATCAGTGTCTTAAGTGCACCTGCTGTTGTGACCTGCTGACTATGTCTGCCATACAGCTGAGTTATGCATTATTATCCAAATCAGATAAGCTGTGTGTGTGTATGGGTGTTTATTAGGGATGTAACGCTTCTCGGTAAAAAATTCCACAGACGCTTCGGCACGTTGTCCGGCAGCTCATTTTAAATTTGACCTCACATTAATAATATAGTTTGTTTGAAATTATAATGCGTAACACAGACTGATAAAGTTCAGCTAATGTATGTTTGTCGATGGATACACATTTAATACCTTCAACAAATCAAATAACACATTCAATAGGATTGACGTATGCTGTACTATGACCAGTCATTTATGCTTTCATCACCCGGTGTTGTGAACGGACGAGTGCAGGTGAGACCTGAACACCACGTATTTAAAGTCTTGCCTATTAAAAGATTTAAGTGCAAGATGATGCACAAGAAAACTCACTTGTGAGAAGAATCAAGTGCAAAGTCTGAGACACGCCGCAAATATTAAGTTGTCTTTGAGCACTTAAACGGACAAATTCACACAGGAAGTACGTAAACATTCCCCTCTTGTCGAGTATCTTAACAAACATAGAAGGTTATGACTTAAGTGAACGGACGAAACAGACATGTGTACAGTATCAGTGTACTGGATGTGTTTCATTCCATATTTCTGCTGTCTGTTAAATGTCATGGAAATCCCTCACTGCTTGTGACTTAATAGCTTCTGTAACTTTAATTATGATTCATCTTTATTTATTCTGTACATATGCAATGTTAAGTTTTATTTGCTTACTTTAATCCATTTCTACCTTAAAAGGTATCTATCTTATTTTATTGTCTGCTTTGCTCTGTTGTTTTATTGGTGCTGTTACTTGAGCTTGATTATTTGTTCTTATTTTTATTTGTCAGTAGTCCCTTTCCCCAGAACATAGCACACACCGAAGCGAAACTGTGTCCTTAAACCGACACAAACCGAACCGCGAGTCATTTGAGCTGTTACACCCCTAGTGTGTATGAGTGTGTGCTCTTCCCCATGAGACACTCCATTAATATATACGTGTCTTATGCTGGTTAATGCTAGGCAATCCCCCAACACTCATGGACAACCTGAAAATAAATATCAGTAGATTTTTGGAGGTTGTTTCAATTAACAAAATCTTAAAAAAGGTTTAATTAAAAAGGTTTAGAAAATTGTATGAAAAAATATATATATAAAATATAAATAATACTTTTGCAATCAATTATGTTTTTTTT